>NW_007249724.1:154619-180017 GCF_000164805.1 Carlito syrichta | reverse complement strand
GGAGTCTCACTCTGTCACCCAGACTGGAGTGCAGTAGCCGCTCCCAGCCACCGCAGCCTTGACCTACTAGGCTCCGGCGATCCTTCTGCCTCAGCCATCCAGGTAGCTGGAACTACAGGCGCATGCTACCACGCCCGGCTCATTTTGATTTATTGTAGAGATGAGGTCTCATCAAGTTGCCCTGCTGGGTCTTGAACCCGCGGCTCAGGCAATCCACTCACCTCAGCCTCCCAAAGGTGTGGGATTACAGGCTGAGCCACTGAGCCTGGCTTAAAGTTTTACCTGTGGTGTAGATGTGATTTGTTTTTATTGCCAACTAGTATTCCATTGTATGGATAGACCACTTTTATTTATCCATTCCCACTTGATGGAAATCTGGGTTGTTCCTATTTTTTGATTATTACAAATAATGCAGCTATGAACATTTGTGTGCAAATTTTTATGAGTATATATGTTTTAAATTTTCTTAAGTATATATATCTAGGAGTGGAATTGCTGGGTCATGTGGTTACTCTGTGTTTAATCTTTTAAGGAACCACTATACTGTTTTCCAAAGCCATGACATCATTTTACATTCCCACCAGCATTGTCTGAGGGAATTTTTCCACATTCTCACTCAATGCATATTATTATCAGTCTTTCTTAACCTTTGTAGTGGGTGTGAAGTGGTATCTTATTGCTTTGATTTGCATTTCCCTATTGACGGAATGATGTTGAGCATCTTTTCATATGCTTCTAGGCCATTTGTATACCTTCACCAGAAAACTATTCAGATCCTTAACCCATTTAAAAATTGGGTTACATTTCTTTTTATTGTTGAGTTGTAATAGTTCTTTTTGTATTCTGGATACCAGATTTTTACCAGAGTTGCAAATATTTTCTCCCATTCTGTGGGTGGTTGTTCCACTTTCTTGATAGTATCCTTTGAAATACAAAAGTTTTTAATTTTGATAAAGTCTGTTTTTTTTTTGTTTTTTTTTTTAAGCAGAATTTATTGAGAGAACAGAAAAGCTCCCACAGTGAGAGGGGACCCAGAGGGGTTGCCCCTGTTTTTTTTCTTTAGTTGCTTGTGCTTTTGATGTTGTGTCTTAAGAAATCATTGCCTAATCCAGGTCAGGCAGATTTATGCCTGTGTTTTAAGAGTTTTATACTTTAGTTCTTTATTCATGTCTCTGATCTATTTTGAGTTAATTTTTGTACATGGTGTGAGGTGTGTTCAGTTTATTCTTTTGTGTATAGATAATCCAGTTGTCCCAGCACCATTTGTTGAACAGGCTACAGTTGACAGTAAATGTGAGAGTTTATTTCTTAACTCTTAATTCTATTTTATTGCTCTATAAGTCTATCTTTATGCCAGTATCACACTGTTTTGATTACAATAGTTTTATATTTAGGTTTGAAATTGGGAAGGGTGAGTTCTTTTTAAGACTGGTCTTTTTTGAGATTATTTTTGATCCCTTACATTTCCATATGGATTTAAGGATCTGCTTACCAATTTCTGCATAGAAGCCAGCTGGAATTTTCACAGGGAATGCATTGAATCTCTATATCAGTTTGGGAAATATTGCCATCTTACCAATATTAAATCTTCCAATCCATGAACATGGGATATTTTTCATTTATTTAGGTCTTTTTTAGTTACTTTCAGCAATCTTTTGTAGTTATCATACATTTTACTGTTTA
This sequence comes from Carlito syrichta, assembly GCF_000164805.1. Lineage (NCBI taxonomy): Eukaryota > Metazoa > Chordata > Mammalia > Primates > Tarsiidae > Carlito > Carlito syrichta. The sequence continues at coordinate 178,334 of NW_007249724.1, read as the reverse complement.
CACTTCTGTTAAATTTATTTCTAAGTATTTTATTATTTTTGATGCTATTATAAATGGACTTTTTTTGTAATTTAATTTTTGTATTGTTCATTGCAAGGGTGTGGAAATAAAATTGATTTTTTAATATTGATTTTGTGTCCTGCATTCTTCTTTTTTTTTTTTTTGAGTCAGGGTCTCACCCTGTCACCCATGCTGGAGTGCAGTGGCATAATCACAGCCACTGCAGTGGCAGCCTCAACCTCCTGGGTTCAGGTGATCTTCCCACCTCAGCCTCCCAAGTGACTGAAACTACAGGTGCATGCTGCCATGTTTGGCTAATTTTTTGATTTTTTTTTTTTTGTAGAGCCAAAGTCTTGCTATGTTGCCTAGGCTGGTCTTGAACGTTTGGGCTCAAGCAATCCTCCTGCCTCAGAGTGCTGGGATTACAGGTGTAAGCCACTGCACTTGGCTTGTATCCTACATTCTTGATGAACGTATTTATTAGTTTTAATTTTTTGTCGATTTTTAAATTTAAATTTAAATTTTTTGTTAGGGTTAGTTATTATCATAAGATTAGGGCTAGTTTTAGATTTAGGTTTAGAGTTAAAATTAAAATTAGAGTTAAGATTATGGTTAGGATTAGGACTTTCCTCAGGGTTAGGGCTAGTATTAGGTTTAGTTTTAGGAATATGGCTTGGATTACTGTTATGGTTAGGGTCAGAGCTAAGTTTAAGGCTATAGTTAAGGCTAGTGCTGGTGCTGGATTTAAGGTTAGGTTTAATGTTTGGGTTAGGCTAGAGTTAGGTTAGGGTTTGAAATGGCCTGGGGCTAGGTTTAGGGTTAGGGTTCAGGTTAGGCACTAAGTTTTTATGGCTAGGACAGGGTTAAGTTTTGGTTCAGCAAATATTTCTGTTTTTTTTTTTTTTCCCAACCATGAGATTTAATTTATTTTTTGTGATAGGAGGAATATTTATATATTTTAGTTGTCGAAATTTTAAGTTGGAGGTTATGCTCTAAGATCATGTAAAACCATAGCCCATGTACCCAAGTATTTTTCTGATGAGCTGTTTCTCTCCATAATAAAATGTATGGCTTTTGAAAAGGAAGTTTTAAAACACCTATATTGAGTTATTCTGTATTGAAAAGACTTTTAGACTTGTTAAAATGACATATAACAAAAATGTAGTTTGATTTTTATTTCAGAAATTAAACAATAAAATGTTGAAAGAAACAGGAGAAGAAAAGAAAGTTTATTTGAGAGAGTAGATCAGAGAAAAAGAGTGAATACACCTCTCCAAGATTTGGGGGGGGCAGATGCTTGAGGAACATTTGGCCTTATCGATTATTTAGGATTTTTTTTGTTTTCAAGATAATGTAGATAAGAGATACTGGAATGTCCTTTTGTTTTTTAGAGTGAGTTAGAGTCTCACTCTATCACCTAGACTGGAGTGCAGTGGCTGCTCCCTGCCACTGCAGCCTCAACCTGCTGGGCTCCCGATCCTTCCACCTCAGCCTTCCAAGTAGCTGGAACTACAGGCCTGCGCTATCTCACCCGGCTAATTTTTTTTCTTTTTGATTTATTGTAGAGATGAGGTCTCGCCAAGTTGCCCAGGCATGCCTTGAATCCGCGGCCTCAGGCAATCCACTCACCTCATCCTCCCAAAGCGCTGGGATTACAGGCTGAGCCACCAAGTCCAGCCTGGAATGTCTTTTTAATGAAAGAATAATGTGCTTCCTCTGGTTAACAATATCTCATTCTGTCCAGTAAAACTAAAGTAGCAGTCATATGAGAGCAGGCCTGGAGTTATTAGTGAAAATGTCTAGTCTTCTGGTTCTGGCCATTTGGTGGACTAAGTCAATGCAGACTTCTCTGTCTTTACCAACACATCCAAATGTGGCTAAATGATAGTTTAATCGCCCTTAATTTCATAACTCAGTAAAATTTCAAATCCTTTCTGTGGCCTACAGTAGGTCTGATGCCTCTCTGACCTTATCTCCTAACCACTTACCTCCTTATCCCTGACACACACAAACTGCACTGACCTTTTTGCTTTCCTCAGGTGTATCAGGCATACTCCTGTCTCATGATCTTTGCACTTGCTATTCTCCTTTTGTGGAATGTTTTTCCCCTAGCCAATCACATGGCTTGCCTCCTCACTTTTTTTAGGTTTCTTTTAAAGTGTCATCAGGGAAACCTTTCCTGGCTACCCTATATGAAATAACCCTTCCCCTTACCTCCCTAGTGCTCTCTTCCACTTGCCCTGCTTCCCTTTTTTCATAGAACATGTACTTATTACCTGACATATTGTGTACTTGTTTTGCATCTGTTGCCTTCTCTTCCCTATCTTCCTCCCATGCCTGTATCCTGCCCCAGGTAAACTTCTTGATGTCATGAATGTTGTCCATTTTGTTCACTGTTGTGTCTAGAATAGGGCCTGGATTATGAAAGATTCTCAATAAATGTTTGTTGAGTGAATGAACTTGAAGAAAGAGAAATCCTAAAGTACCAGAAATTTAGAGGGAAATCACAGTCTGAATGATATATTAGTAACCTGAGCCTGGGAAGTAGATCGGATGCAGATATAGGCCTTCATGCCTGGGTTCCAGGGCATAGACTAATCCCCACACGGAGACAGGAAACTTGTATGTAAATCTAGCTAAGAAATTATTGTAAAAGTCTCAGAAGTGAACATCTATGACAGAAATGTTTGTACAAACTAGGACACGTCTCATTCTCATAGATGACTAGTCTCTATTGAAGATAAACTCTTAATAAAAGATTACAAAGTATAGAAGGAATGAGCCACCTAGAGGGAGAGGGAGCAGACTCAGCAAACATGAAGATTACTATCCTAAGACTTTCTAGTGGGAAGTCTGAAAGAAGTTATAAAAAAAAGGCCTAAAATGATGAAGACACAAAGAGAGGGAATAGAAATCAGAATGAAAGAATAGGATACTATAAAGAAAGAACAGGCAGATGTAGAAAAGAACCAAATAGAACTGTACAAGTGAAAAATACAGTCACTGAAAACAAAATCTTCTTAGTCTAGTAGACATAGCTGAAGAGAATTTATGAACTGGAAGCTAGATCTGAGAAGGTTCGCCTGCCATGGTTTTACACCTGAAAATTTTACATGAAAAACTTTTATTTATTCCACTGATATTGGGGTGAGAGTTCTTCTGACTCATGTAAGAAAATTGCTAAGTCAAGTGAATGGCCTTTCTGACTGAGCCTTGCCACGTTTACTATGGTCAAAGTCTACAACATCCTGCTCTTTCTCTTTCTTAAAGGACAAGTCACCAGGATTTTCAGCTGAGAAATTTAAGAATAATTGAACCTAACGAGGTGATACCCTTAGGAGACGGAGGTGTGGAAACAGGTAATAATTTTGTCTGTAAATTAGATGGAACATTTTGAAAGGATTTTAGATCTCCCCATCCCAACTGCAAGTTGGGTGAGAAGAGAGGGTAAAGAATTAGTAATAGATCATAACTAGGATTGGGGGATTGATTATCAGGAAATTAAAAGCCATTCTGTTTTTTGACTTCCTGGATCGTCAGCTACTGTTTCCATTATATTTACTACTTTTTTTAAAGGTAGTAAGTTAGAGAATTATAGTATTTTTGCATTTCCCATTCTTGTGGTGATGGATGAGATAGGTTATTATTGAAAATGTGCTAGTTCAATTTTTCTAATCTTGTTCTCTATCTCTAATATAGTCCTTTGTTGGTTACCTGAGAAATTAGCTTCCACCTTTATTGTAATATTATGAAATGAGAAAGGTTTATCATATATTATTGTGCTTCTTAAATTGAGTGTGCATTTAGGAGAGCCTTTTTGGGAAAAGTTTCTGGGCCATCCCTTCTCCCTAGAACTGATTAGTGGTCTGATGGTTTGCCAGAAACCTGCATCTTTAAAATTTTTTATATTTTATTTTAAAGATGTGGGGTACAATTCAGGATTCACTGTATAAGTGGATATCATACAGGTGAAGTTTAGGCCTCCCTCTGGTCCCCACTTTGCCTGGTTTGAGGTCACGTTCTTTTTTTGTTGTTATGTGCCCTTACCCTCTACCTGGCCAGTATCCCGCTACTGCCAATCCCTTTTTTATAGTATTATGGTAAATGTTCAGGGTCCACTTATGAGTGAGAACATGTTTTCAGTTCTTTGTTTCTGTGATAGATCACTGAGTATTATAGACTCTAAATCTGCCCAAGTTGCTGCAAAGTCCATATGCTTGTCCTTCTTTATGTTTACATAATATTCCGTCATGTATATGTACCACATTTATTTATCCAGTCCAGTTTCAGTGGGCAGCATGATTGGTTCCATGTTTTTGCTATTGTGAATAGTGCTGCAATAAACATACATGTGCAGTAATCTTTTTAGCAGATTGATTTGAATTCCTCTGCGTATATTCCCAGTAGGAGGATTGCTGGCCATATGGAAGGTCAAGTTCTAGTTCTTTTAGAAATTGCTGCAGTGTTTTTGTAGAAGTTGAACTAGTTTGCATTCCCACCACCAGTGTAGAAGCATTCCCTTTTCTCTGCATCCTTGCCAGCATCTGTTGTTTTTTTGTTTTATTAATGATGGTGGGGTTAGGTGGTTTCTCAATGTGGTTTTAATTTGCATTTTTCTGATGATTAGTGAGGCTGAGCACCTTTTCATGTGTCTGTTGGCTTCCTCTATATTTTCTTTAGAGAAGTGTCTATTCGTGTCTTTTGCCCAGCTTTTTAACGGGGCTGTTTGTTTTTTCCTTTCGGCACTTTTGAGTTCCTTGTAGATTCTGGATGTTAGGCCTTTGTCAGATATACAGTTGGCAAATATTTTTTTCCATTCTGTGGGCTGCCTCCCCACTCTCTTGACGGTTTCTTTTGTTGCAGAAGATTTTCAGTTTAATGAGGTCCCACTTGTCTATCTTATATCTTATGGCATGGATACCTGGGGTTTTGATCAGGAATTGGTTGCCTATTCTGATTTCTGTAAGGGTGTCTCCTACTTTTTCTAAGATTCTTATAGTTTGAGGTTTTACATTTAGGTCTTTGATCCATTTAGAGTTTATTTTTGTGTATGGTGATAGGTAGGGGGTCCTATTTCAATCTTCTGCATATGGTTAGCCAGTTTTCCCAGCACCATTTACTGAATAGGTTCTTCTCTCCCCAGTGGTTATTGGTGGAGGCTTTGTCGAAGATGAGTTGGTTGAGAAATTGAGGTTTGCTTCCGGAGTCTCTGTCCTGTTTCATTGGTTCATATGCCTGTTCTTGTACTAATACCAGGCTGTTTTGATTATTGTAGCCTTATAGGAAAGTTTAAAGTCTGGAAGTGTGATACCTTCTCCTTTGTTTCTTCTGCTAAGGTTTGTTTTGGCTATTCGTGGTCATTTATGTTTCCATATAAATTTCTGTATTGTCATTTCCAGGTCTTAGGAGAATGATGTTGGTAATTTAATGAGTATTGTGCTGAATCTGTAGATTGCGTTTGGTAGGATCAACACCTTAACAATGTTGATTCGCCTATCCATGAGCATGGAATATTTTTCCATTTGTTTGCATCTTCTTGTATTTCTTTGAGCAGTGCTTTGTACTTTTCATTGTAAAGGTCTTTCACTTCTCTGGTTAGGAAACCAAGGTATTTCTTTTTCTTTTCTTTTTTTTTGTGGCTAATGTGAATGGGATTGTGTCTTTTATTTGGTTCTCTACCTGTTTGCTGTTGGTGTTTAAGAGTGCAACTGTCTTTTGTCCCTGAGACTTTGCCAAAGTCTTTTGTCAGTGCAAGGAGGAGAAGGCTGCATTTTGAAAAGTGGTGTATTACTGCATTTCTATCCTATGCAAGCCAGTGCTTTTTTATGTACTACTGAGGAGAACCCAGACCGTTTTTAGCTGACTAAAACATTGATCCCTTGAAAAACATAAGAAACCATGCCTATCTATTCTGTCTTTGGAAGATTAGTGCTATAATTGTATGCAATTTTAGGTCCTTTTTCTTTAAAAAATATATATGTCTAACACATTTTGGTCCATATTAGGAGGCAGGGGAGGAAGGAGGAAAAAGAAATAGGAAAAAGAGGAAGTAAAGAAAGAGAAAAAGGTGATAAAATTATTACATTTAGAGTTGAAATATAACTTTTTTTTTTTTTAAATGTATGAGGAAATAGAGGTTAGGGAGCTTCAGTTGTCTGAGGTTGTAGATGCCAGCTGGAAACTGGAGCTCACTTGTTTTGCTTCTGTTAGTCTTAGAACACTTTAAGCCTCTATTATGTCCCCTAGGTAATATGGTGTAATAGAGCATAGACTTGGGAATTGGCTAGACCTTGGGTCCTGGTTCCTGATGATCCAGCTGACTTGGGCAAGTACTTAACTCCTTTTAACCCTTGTTTATTTATGTGTAAAATGGGAATAGTGAAACATTCCTTGGAGGGTTATTGAGAGAATTAGCCACTAATGTATGTAAAACCCTTGGCTTTCCCTTAGCTGTGGAACAGAGAAACGAACTACCACCTCTACGGCTATTGATGCTGGTAGAGCAACTGTGCATGTGTTAAGATGCTGAAATTGGAGTAAACCACCCCCTTCTATTCTTATAACAAGACATGTGGGAATCTCAGCGGGTGTTTCAGATCCAGATTCAAATATTTCTTGAGCTCCTACAGTGTATTAAACGCTGTGCCTGGGGCTTTCACACATGTCATCAGGTTTAATTTGCCTAGCCACCCATTGAGGTAAGTATGGTGTACTTTTCATGTACAGTCAATAAAAAGTTTAGTATATGATGCAGGCTGAAGGTTTGGGAACTTATTTTGAAAATGCTTGCGGCATCCGCAAGCGACTTAAGTGAGTCGTTCTCTTTAAGACATGATTTAAACATGTCTGGCAGTTGATGGGCTAATGTTTCATCTTGGACTAGACCTGTTGCTCTTGGCTTCTCACTTTCTTGCACACTGTGCTTAGCTCTTGGCTGTCTCTAACATTTCTGAAAAGTAATGTGTTGTAGAATGAGATGTTATAATACAGCATTTTCTAAGATCCTACCTTTATTCTTTCACAGAAAATTCATCACTGTTTATTATGTTAGATCTGAAAAGATTATAGACACAATGTTGTGGGATTCATTTAGCCTATCTTTGAGCATATGTATATGTTAGGTGTTAGACTAGAGACATGGATAAAGAGATGACATGGTCCTTGCCTTAAGGAGAAGCAGTATGCACATCTTATACACCTTTTACCATGATGCAGTTATGGTGAGTTAGTTGTGTACCTAACTCAACTGCAAACACTTACATTTGCCATGTGGCAGGCACTGTTTCTAAGTGTTTTACATGTAGTAACTCATTTGCTCCTCAAAAGTTACTCTATGAGTATCAGCCACGACTTTTACTTCCTCCATCTTGGCTGCCTTTTCAACTGCTGCCACCTCAATAGCTGGAACTTATATTTGCACCAGTTTTGTCCTCTCCTCAGCTCTGGCTGCTCACCCATTCATTCAGTTACTTTCATCACCTGTTGTTCTTGTGGCCACAGCTGCCTCAGCCACCATTGCCCACTGTGTTCATCTCAGTGGTAGCTGCCTCCATTGCCACAGCCCATTGCCTCAGCCACTGCTTGTTGCTATCTTCTCTGCCTTTATTGTTGCTGTCCTTTACCACATCCTGATTGTTAGTTGTGATATTGGGAGTTCTTTCATCATGTCTGATATTGGTGATAAAGAAGTGACTGCACTTGACCAAGGACACCAATCAAATGTGATAAGCATGAAGGATGAGGAAGAAGAAAGAGGGAAGGTGTTCGAGTGGTGATGGGGACAGGTGGCATTGTGGAGGGAAGTGTGAAAATGCCACTTTAGTAGAGTATTGCTGATGGTTCTGAGTAGGCCTAAGGTTCTAGTCAAGAGGAGGAATGTGATAGTGATGGGGTTGGAATATGGTGCCGAGGGGAGGGTTATGGTGACAAGTAAGCAGAGGATGTCTTTGACCAGACCCACTTTGCCTTTGTAGGTTTTGAGCATGTGATTGAAGATTTTCTGCTTGCCATTGGTTATGTTGACCTTACTGATGTACTTTTAGTAGCTGATGAACTTTTAGTATTGATGAATTTTTAGTAATTGTTTATAATACTAAAAACCTAGTCAATGCCATCAAAATCCTAAGTCAGAATGTACCTAAATAGAAGCCAAATTCTATAAGGGAATTAATGATCTTGTAAGAGAGTATATGAGAATGTATCATATATTTGCTTTTTAAAATTCCAGAGGCCCGACTGCACTTCAGACCAACTAAAGCAGAAGTTCCCCAGTTATTTCTAATGTGCAGCCAAGGTTGAAATATTACTCCTAAAGAAGTCTTCATTTTTGCTTGACTATTTTTAAGAATGCTAATTTGTTTAGAAATATGGTTTGAGAACATGATAAATATATTCTGAAGTTCCTGAAGATATCGGAGTAAAATTCCTAATGCTGGCAAGCTCATGAGGTCGCAGTAGGCTTCATTTTGAACCCAATGGAAGTGCTGACATATAAACTTAGATCAGACCAGATACTTCTCATCCCTCTTTCTTTGATAGGTGAGAAATTATAGGTTCAGTAGATTAGACAAAAGGAAATGACAGCTGGGTATGGTGGTGTGTGCCGGTAATCCCAGCTATTCTAGAAACTGAGGTAGGAGGATTGCTTGAACCCAGGAATTCAAGTCCAGCCTGGGCAACAAAGTAAGACCCTGTCTCTCTTAGGAAAAAGAAAAGAATGAACAGTATTCAGAAGGAACTGTAAAGCAAGGGACATGAATGTCCTTGACTCATGAGTAGGATGGTTTCCATTGACTCTGTGAGTACGTCTGTTCTTCTGAGACTCCCGAGGTGGTGCCCTGAAACTATTGCTGAAGTTGCCCTTACTGCAGATGATGAGTGGGGTGCTCTTTCAGTGAGTCTTAAGATCAGTATGGTACCTCATAGGGTTCTACTGGATATAGCCGTAACAAGCCCAAGGTGTTGATGTTGGCAAAGGAGGAGAAGCAAATGGATATGTTAAATTAGAAAAAGGACCAATAAAAAGGTTTATAACCAGCAGGGTATAAGCCACAGAGAGAGGATGTCAATCCTTGAAGATAACCTGATATAATTGCCCCGATTTAACTCTCCATTACCTACAGCATTGTGCATTAGCACGTTTTTGGTTGTCTTTTTAAATTTGTTTAAAAAATAAGATGGCAAACTCCAAAACACTGATAACATCAAGTGCTAGCAAGGATGTGGAGCAATAAGAACACTCATTCATTGCTGATGGAAATGCAAAATGATAGAACCACTTTCGAAGATGTTTGGCAGTTTCTTACACAACTAAACAAACTCTTATCATCCAATCCAGCAGTCATACTCCTTGGCATTTTATACAAATGAGTTGAAATCTTACGTCCACACAAAAACTACACACAGATATTTATAGAATGTTTACTCATAATTACTGGAACTTGGAAATAACCAAGATATCCTTCAGCAGGTGAACAGATAAATAAACTGTGGTACTTCTAGACAATGGGATATTATTCAGGGCTAAAGAAATGAGCTATCAATCCATGAAAAGACATGGAGGGACCTTAAATGCATATTACTAAGTAAAAGAAGCCAATCTGAAGACTACATATTGCATGATTCCAACTGTATGACATTCTAGAAGAGGCAAAACTATGGAGATTGTAGAAAAGATCAGTTATTGTTAGGGGTTGGAGGAGGGGGGAAGAGATGAATATACTGTATGCACATGGAAAATTTTTAGGGCAATGAAAGTACTATGTATGATATTATAATGGTGGATACATGTCATTATGCATTTGTCAAAAACCCATAGACTGTATAACACCACGAGTGAACTCAAGAGAGACTTTGGATGATAATGATGCGTTAATGTAGGTTCATCCGTTGTAACAGACGTATCACTCTGGTGGGGGATGTTGATAGTTGGGAAGGCTGTGGTGTGTTGGGGCAGTTGGTGTATGGGGATTCTCTGTACTTTCTGCTCAAACTAGCTGTGAACCTATAACTGCTCTAAAAAATAAAGCCTATTAAAGTGAGTTGGAAAAACTCATTATGCTACTTCAAATTTTAATAGTATAATTTTGTGCCAGTATGTGGGATGTAGTAAAGTATGCATGATCATTATTCTGTAATTGGTTTCTTGTGAAGTTGTTTTGTTGTGTAGCCATAGGATGATAGCTATGATGTTTGTCAGAACATTAACTGATATTGATATTTGTTGAGAAAGGGACTTTTTGGAGAACCAGCTAAAGTGGTTAAGTCAGCTGCATCATTTGTGCCTTCACCACATAGAAGTAGAGTCTCTTGTACTTATTAGGAAGCAATGCTCTTTTGGTTTTGACTACTTAAAATTTGTGAGAGTTTAAGAATTTCTAGTAGGACCATATTTAATGTCCCTAACATTTTCATATTTCTATTATTTTGTATTTTTTAAAACTGATGACTCCAGCTCTGGTTTTATTAGGATGAAAGACTCCCTTGGACCCCTGGTATTTCTTGGGGTTCAGTTTGAAAACACCCACCATACTTTAGAGAGGAGAGCACAGAGCACTGAGGCCCTGGTCCCCTTCTTCCTTGTACAGCTGGTTATTAGCAGGTATTCACCAGAGCATAAGACTTTTGGCTCCTAGTGATTGATCTTTCTTCTCCCTATCTGTGGTTGACTATTTAACAAAAGGTTTATAAAACATACTTCTTTTGAGGCAAACTGAAAAAGCAGAAAAAATAATAATAAGAAGAAAATAATCACTCTAATTTACCTATCCAAAGGTAACCACTATTAACACTTGGGTGACTGTTTTTTTTTTTCCTGGAAACTTCACTTGGCATGTGCACATACACAGTTTTAAATAAGAACAATCCAGATGTGTTCTTTCATAATCTGTTTTTACTCATCCATCAGTGGTGTCTGGACATTATAGTATACTATTATATATATTATAGTGTATTTAACTGATAATGTATTGCTCTTCCATTTTTTACTACTATAAGTAAACACCTATATTTTTGTGTACTTGTGTAATTATCTCTTTAGAATAAAGTCTTAGAAGTGAAAGAGGTAACCAGTCAATTTAGAAATGGTTAGTGGCTAAACTTTTCTTGCCACAAATGGCTGTTTGGAAGTAGTATTTAATAACTGTAAACATGAGTGTTTCTGGCAGCTTTGGGCTTCGTCTGGTGGTGGGGTGGTCAGTTTGAAGATGCAGCTGAAGGTGAGCAGAATATGAAAGGCACTTTGTATGGCTCTGTTTGAACTGGTCATTGAACTGCAGGGGCAGACTGCTTTTGGAACAAACTCTCCTATTGTTGCAGACAGCAGAATGCCTCCAAAGGTGACTTCGGAGCTGCTTAGGCAGCTGAGACAAGCCATGAGGAGCTCTGAGTATGTGACAGAACCAATCCAGGCCTACATCATCCCATCAGGAGATGCTCACCAGGTACTGAGTGGAGGTGGGCTGGTGATGGAGCTTATCAGCCTCCCCTTTCTTTTCAGTCTTTCTCCCCAGCCCTAATGTGTTTGTAAAATTCTAGCTGTCAACCCATAACCAAGCACATCTTCCAGTAACTGTGCCCAATAGGGATTTGTGTCCAATAGGGTCTCATTGAATGCTCATACATTTGGCGTGGCTTCCTTGTTTCCAAATGAATTTAGCCAGCTTGCGATAAACTGTGGAAGAATTAGGGCAAATTAAGGGGCAGAAGTCCTGGACCTTTCTGTTGCTGACATATTCTATCCCATCTCATCTGCCACGTCCTGTCCCTCGCAGAAATTGTCTGCCCTGCCTCCCTTCTGATCATCCATGAGAGTTGGGTTTGGTGAGGTAGAGACCTCATGTAATAGGACGGGTGGGCAGAAGGATGAAATAATTCTGCGATCAGGTCAGCAAGTGCTTCCACGGTGGTCATGGTACTATAGGGTTACAAAGAAGAATTCAGGATTGAATATCCAAACTCATTGTGGTTACAAAGTGCTATTTTTCCATAAAGTCATCTATAGATACATTTTTTCCATCCTTTGCTTATGTGCAAGGTACTACCTACCTTAGGTATTAGACAGGATACAAAGATGAGAATTGTTTTTGCTTTCAAGAAGCATACAATTTAGTGATGGAGTTAATGTTAGAATCCGAATAGGGTGAAGGTGGATGGTGAGGTGGAGAGGTGAAGGGAGAGGGAAGGCACGGCACCGGTAATCCAGAGATCCGAGTAAATGCGAAGAATTGCAACACACAAAGGTTAAAAAAAAAGTTTATTTAAAAGTAAATTACGGGCTGGGCTCGGTGGCTCAGCCTGTAATCTCAGCACTTTGGGAGGCTGAGGTGAGTGGATTGCCTGAGCCCGCGGGTTCGAGACCCGCCTGGGCAACTTCACAAGACCTCATCTCTACAATAAATAAAAAATCAGCCAGGTGTGGTAGCACGTGCCTGTAGTTCCAGCTTCTTGGAAGGCTGAGGCAGAAGGATCGCCGGAGCCCAGCAGGTCGAGGCAGCGGTGGTCGGGAGCGGCCATTGCACTCCAGTCTGGGTGATAGAGTGAGACTCCAACTCAAAAAAAAAAAAAGCATTACAGAGAGAAAGAGAAGGGAGAGAGAAGATTTACCTCCCCAAGGTGGGGGAGGGAGCCAAAGCCAGGAAGCATGGCTCAAAGAGCACATGGCCACACCAGAGTCTAGCAAGGCAATGGCTACTTTTAACCATTCCCCTAGATGGGGGAGGATCATTAAGGTGATTGGGTGGTGGACTGCTCCATGTCATCACAAAAGGGCAGGCAAGTGTAAATACTGACATCAGGTGATAAACAGCAGGCACACGGGTGGGTTAGTCATATGATTGCTGCCATGGTGGGGTTTATTCATGTTAAATAGGTCACAAAGGGCTGATTAGGTTAACCCTGGCTTTGGCTCCCTCCCTCACCTTGGGGAGGTAAATCTTCTCTGGGGTGGGAGGGTTTCCTGCAAGAGACTTGTTAGACATTTGCAATTCACAAACTCAGATATTGGCAACTCACAAACTCATTGACCAAAGGTGGGCATATTATTGCTTTTATGACTTTGGCCAGCCAAGGGGTGATCTTTGATCTTCAGCTTTGACAAGGAACCAAAAAATTTACTAAAGATTATTATGCTAAACCATGAATGGTTGGGCTGTCCTGGTCTTGCATTTGAAAATTTGCTGAGGGGGATGGGATGGGATTGGCTGCTTGTTCTGCAGTAGAATGTCTGAACTCTTTCTAATGGTTATGCTGAGGCAAAAAGACTAAACCCTTTCAGTTAACATGTACATACAGATATCTGTATTGCAAGGTAGAATGTGGTAAGTGCTATCAAGAAAATGGGGTCAGAGGACTGTGGAAGTTTGAGAGTGAGAGGGGAGAATGATGGAGGGCCTCCTGGTGCAGGGGAAACATTTGAACTGGATCTTGAAGGATGGGTGTAATTTGGGTAAATAGAGGAAGTGGGTGGGAAAGGAGAGAAGGGGTTATATAGGTATGGGTATTAGTAGGAACAAAGGCAGAGAAGCAGGGAAGCTTTTCAGACACAATCGGTGAGTTTCCCTGGCAATAGCCCAGGGAAGTAAAAAGCAATACCAGGAAATAACGTTGGGGTTCTAGAATTTTTCAATTGCAGGTAACAGAAACTGCCTTGAGGTACCTTGAGCAATAAAAACACTATAAGGGTTTAGGGGCAGAGCTCCTGCATTGATACAACTTCAGGTTGTGGGTGGTACCCTCAGAGTTATACATGTTAGGGCCTCAGATGGGATGTCTTGTGGAACCTGAGGGCAGGAATGCAGCTGGCCCTCGAAAAGAACTAGAATGATGGCAGGGTTTTCAGCTTTTGCCACATATCAGTTTCTCTTTTCTCATATGACAGGGTAGATAGTATAAATCTGGCAACTCCTACATTTACATTTCTTTATCTTTATCAGGAAGCATGGCGACAGCCATAGCTCAAAGAACACGTGGCCACACCAGAGTCTAGCAAGGCAAAGACCCTTGGTTGCTTGTGGTTGAGTCCTTTTAACCATTCCCCTAGATGGGAATCAAGATACCAGATTGAGCTAGAACCTTAATCCCAGATCCAGAGTCTTGGGTAAGAGCTTAATTGGCGTAGCAGGTTGGTCCTCCTGTTCATTCCTGGTTACTCTCTGTGTGTGTGAATGTGTGTGTGTGACATCATGTGGTACAGACATGAGTGATGGGAGTCTTCTGTGATGTTTGGGGTATTGTCATGAGCTCAGCAAAGATCCTAAGAGATGTCCACTGTAGCTGACTTTCTTTCTGTCCCTTCCCAGATGTCCTCAGGAGCAAATAAAGGACTGAAATGAATAAACAAAGGGATCAGATGATTTGAGGCAACAGACTCAAGTCAAATTTAGAATACTTTGATATTTAGAACATTGTTCCCCAAACTGTATTCTATAGCATTCCTGTTGTGGCTTGTAAGATGCTTTGTAAAAAATGTATTCTGTGGTCAAGAGAATAGTGAAATGAGCTGAACAGTTTTTTTTAATTGTGGTAAAATGGATATAACATGAAACTTACCATTATAAGCATTTAAAAATATGCAGTTAACTGTATGCACACATTATTGTGTAATAGATTTCTAGAACTTTTCATTTTGCAGAACTGAAATTCTATACACATTAAACAAGTCCTCCAGGTTTCTCTTCTCTCTCCTTTTGGCCACCATTCTACTTTGTGTTTCTAAGAATTTGACTATGTTAGATACTGCATGTAACTGGAATCATGCAGTATTTGTCTTTTTATAACTAGCTTATTTCACTTAGCACAGTGTCCTTAAATCTTATCCATATTGTAGCATAGAACAGGATTTCTTTCTTTTTAAGACTGAATATTATCCATTATGTGCAGGTATTATGGTTTCTGCATCTGGACATCTGCTGGTGGACATTTAGTTTACTTCATATCTTGGCTACTGTGAATAATGCTGCAGTGAGCATGGGCTTGCAAATTTATCTCTTTGAGATCTTGTTTTCAGTTCTTTTGGATATATACCTGGAAGTGAGATTGCCAAATCATATGGAAATTCTATTTTTAATTTTTTGAGGAACTTCCATACTGTTTTCTATAGCAACTGTGCTATTTTACATTCCTACTGATAGTGTACAGGGTTTCATTTTTTCCACATTCTCCCCAACACTCGCTATTTTTTGTTTTGTTAGTGATCATCTTAGTGGATGTGAGGTGATATCTCATTGTAGATTAGATTTGCATCGCCTATTGATTAGTGACGAGGATCATGTTTTCATATGCTTGTTGGCCATTTGTATATTTTCTTTGGAGAAATGTCCATTCAAGTCCTTTACCCATTTGACAGTTTCTTAACTGTAGGACTTCTCAGGGCCTTTAATATATTGATGTGCACCGAATACCTCTAAGGAGAGGATAAAGTATTCAGCATTTACCAGATTTAAATGTCCATGGAATTCTCCTAGTCATCTCAGGAATGAGGTAGGGAACTCTAGTGTTCTGTGGAATGCCTTTGTCTATTGTTCCACAGTAGCACTTTTTATACCTTGATGGGTCTTGCATTTAGAGGTGGATGAAAGAGGAGGTGAGAGAGCATAAGGTGTGTTCAGCACTAGACTGGATGTTCAACCTGGCTGAGTATAGGAAAAGCAGGAGAACAAGCTGCAAAGGGGGTAGTGGCATGTGAGAAAGCAGTGGAGGCTGGGCACATTAATGTTAGACTGAGTAGGCAGTAGGCAGGTGAGGAAAGACTGGTGGAGGTTTGGTAATGAAATCCTTCCATTCATCTGTTTCCCACTGGAACCAAAGTATTCATCTTGACTAAGGACTACATGAGTAAGAAGGCTGACCAACATGGCTTGGACCTGAATTATGGTAGGAGTCATAGTAGCAGAGGAGCAAGGCATCTTCCACTCTGCCCCCAATTTAAGAAGGACAGACCCTTGCCTTGTTCTCAAGGATTTCTTTTTTCTTCTGTTTGGGCCCCTTTGATGAGCTCTTCCTTGCTTCTTGTCAGTTCCAGGCCTCAGCTTTTGGCCTTGGGCTTTAGGTCACATGGATTCTCTGCTGAATTCACTGTTGCCATTCAAGTGTTGGTTGGTTGGCCTAGGCTGATTTGATTGCAGTCACCCTATCTCAGTATTGAGAAGGTTGGTGGTTTCTGTGACTGGAGCATACAATGTAGCAGTTGGTTTGGTATGGTCTGTTCGTTCCCTGACACTGTTGTTTGAAAGTGGGGCTTTCCTCTGAATGTGTTCTCACATGCTGTCATGGAGTCCTAGATAAAGACTCCTGATAGCTCCACTATATTTGCGAACCTTCATTCCTGGGGAAGCCTCATTCTACAGAAAGATTTCACCTTTTAGTGTTACTCGAATTAACAGTTGAAGGTTTCTGGTTAAAGGTGTCTTAGAATCTTTGTAGTCCTTGTATTTCAGTGTCGATTTTCTTTTGCCTGCAGTTCGGATATTATCTGTATGATTACTAGTAGGAAACATTCTTGCAGCCAAGCCAAGCTGAGTTTATCTTGATACTTGGTCCTGAGTTCTCTTCTTTCTGTCATCATAAAACTGATTTTTGGATACCCTGACTGATTTTTAAAAATGTTCTGTCTTTAATATTAGGTGTGGCCTAATACACTCAAAAGTAATTCCTTTTCGGAGTGGCAGTGAGGCTGGCCAAACCACAGGGGATGTTCCAGAGTTTCCTTCAGCTCTTCCTCTCCTGCTAGTGATCCTGGAATATCAGAATTGAATGACTCTTCCCTACATGAAGAAACAAATCCTTGATGAATGTGTTTTCTAGCAACATCCTGAAAACACAAAACCTCAAGCTTGTGCAACATCGGCTGTTGCTCTCATTGCAGAAGTCACTCTTTAAACACCACAAACTTATAGTCTTGTTCTCTTACTGTCCTTCTGCCTTCACCAGCCCCCTGCTTATTTTCTTTTATAATCTTTTTTTTTTTTGAGTTGGAGTTTCACTCTGTCGCCCAGGCTGGAGGGCAGTGGCACGCTCCCGGCCACCGCAGCCTCAACCTGCTGGGCTCCGGCGATCCTTCCACCTCAGCCTTCCAGGTAGCTGGAACTACAGGCGCACGCTACCACGCCTGGCTAATTTTTGATTTATTGTAGAGATGAGGTCTCACCAAGTTACCTAGGCAGGTCTCGAACCCGCGGGCTCAGGCAATCCACTCACCTCAGCCTCCCAAAGTGCGGGATTACAGGCTGAGCCACCGAGCCCAGCTTTCTTTTATAATCTTTAAGTCATTTCTATTGCTTAGTTTAGCTGTCTGTCTTGCACATATGGTGGAAGTTGTGTTTTGTTTTTTGGCACATGTTTTCTGACTGCCTGCTCAGGGTCAGGCCTGGGGCAAATCCAGAAGGCAAGTGGTTAGCATGTAGGTAAGCATATGGGCTCTCGAGACTCTGGTTTCAGATGCCAGATTTGCCACTAACTAGTTGCTTGACCTCAGGCAAATTACCTCAAATTGTTAAGTGTCAGTTAAACTTTCTGGGTCTCAGTGTCTCCATTCTAAAAAGCAATTTGTGATAGTATCCACCTCATAAGGCTATTTTCAGGATTAAATGAGTTAATGCTACAGATGTAAATGCTTAAATTGTGTCTGTGACCTAATAAATCTCATATATTAGCTGCTATTTTTGGTGTTATTGTTAATATAGCTATTATAGAGATGAATGAGATTCCCTTTAAAGAGATTAAGGAGTAGATAAGCCACAGTCATAAATGCTCACACAAAAAGATACTGGTAAATGTCATAGGAGAGGACTTCATCAGCATTGACTACTAGAAATATGGGAACTGCACATGTAGTTGTAAATGACTTCATAGCCAGGTTATCAAAAGTAAAGGCAGTGAAATTAATTTTAATTATATCTTATTAATCTAATATGAGAGGGGACCCCCAAAATCCTGGGATTTATGTATTAAAAATTGTGTATTTACTCTTATACGTTTAAACTTTGATCACCTTTAAAGTACCCTGTTTGAAGCAATATGCCTATCAAGACGCTTTTTCCACTGCTTGAAACAGTTTTTGCATTCTTCAGTTTTGATGCCTTTTAGTGCTTCTGTGGTTTTTGGTTTCACCTGTCCCATATTGGCAAAATGTTTCCCTTTGAGGAGTTTTTCATCCGGGGAAACAAAAATAAGTAGTTTGGGGAGAGGCTGGGTGAAAAGGGAGTGTGGGGTATGGGGGGGTCATGCCATTTTTGGTCAAAAACTGCCGAGTACTCAGCGTGGGTGGTATGGGTAGGTGCATCATCACGGTGGAAGAACCAGTTACCTGTTTGCTACAATTTGGGATTTCAGCCATCTCAACCCTCTCAAAACTTCCAGGTTAAAACTTTGGTTGACTGTTTGCTCCTGAGGAACAAATTCCAAGTGTACTACAAGGGGCCTACCTTCCAAAAGATAATTCTGATTTTTTTTGGGTCTCCCCTCATATATTAAAAATAGTACCATTTTTACATATCATCATTATAAAAAAAATTAATAAAATTCTTTACATTACTTTTTTATACTAAGATTTCAGATATGGTATATATTTTATATTTACAGAAATTTCGATTTGAATGTGAAATTTTCATTAGAAATATTTGATCTATATTTAGATTTCATAAAATTTACAGTTGAAAAAGTAGACTCACATACCCAAGATGCTCTAAGTAAACATACTTTACATTTTCCAATAATGGAATCATGAGTATCAGTTTTAAAATTTATATTTAAATTAATTAAGGTGACATCAAATTAACTATAATTAAATATTCTGTTTCTCAGTCACACTAGTCACATTTCAAGTGCTCAGTATCCACATGTGTCTGGTAGCTACTATGATGGACAGCACAAACTTACATAAAGTGTGGGCTGACTTCATAGGTGAGAGGGAATATTTTAAGTTGGCAGGTCTAAGAAAGGCTTCATGGAGGAAGTAACATTTAAATTGGAGCGTGAACAGGTAGAATTTGGATGCATGGAAATAGGGGGCGCTCTATAAGAATACCATGAACAAATCTGTGGAAGTAGAGGCACATGCATGACGGTAAGCTTGAAGGAGAAAGAAAAGTAGGGGCCTGGTCAAGGCCACCAATGAGCTACCCATGACTAGTCATGAGTGGCCTTGATCACCAGAGTCAGGAGTTTAGGTTTTTGTTAGGTAGTAGGGGCCCGTTAAGGGTCTTTGGACAAAAGAGTCACATGATTGGGGAGCAGTGTTTAGTATGGATTGGAGAAGGGAGACACTGGGAACTGAGAAACCTCTTAGAAGATCTCAGAGTCTAGGTAAAGAGGACCTGGACTTGGGTACTGACTGGCATCAGGAGTAGTGAAGAGGGGAAGGACTTAGAGGAGAAGCAGGAGAACCTGGGCTAATTGTGGACCTTGCAGGAGGTGGCAGAGGGAATTGGGAGGTTTGGAGCCCGAGAGTATTTGTGGTGCCAGCTTAAAGAAGTGAGTTCCTTGTTTCAGTTCCTGTGAAGACAAGAAGCATAGTTGGGGTAACTGTATTAAGTGGGACTCTGGGTCCTTTTTGGGATTGTGAGAACAAGGAGGGTTGGCTTTGTGTATGACCTACCAAGGCAGCCTCCTCAGTAACAGAGTGGCTGCTGTTTGTTCACTGAAACTCTTGTTCCTAATTGTTTCATTTCAGGCTAGATTCAAGGTTGATGGAACTTCTCCTATGGGTGGGGCAGGGAGGGTGTTGGAGGAGTGAAGGGGAATCTTGAATTCCTTCCTTTGTGTACTTTCCAAAACACAAATACATACACCCACACACTGTTCTCTGCTAGAGAGAAAACGTATCTCAGATGCATAATTACGCAAGGACTTGGCACACCATTGGTTTGCTTCTCTCTGTCTTCTGTAACTTTGAGGGTTTCTTCTTTCTAAACTCAGAAGAAGGGTTGTGGTCTTAATGAGTTTGGACCCAGGGGGACTTTTACAGCAAGGAATTGTCCATTCTCTTTGGTAATCTGGATGCTTTCATGTCCTAAGTCAAACATTGGGATTTGTGGGTACTACTGGCCCCAAGCTAGGAGAATCATTGGTTGGAGCCAGAGCTGTGCCAGTACTGCTTTTTAGAAATCCTAATTCCTCACCCTCCCTATTTTAAGATCCCATGCTATGCCCTTGGAGTTGGGTTAGTCAAAAGGTGATGTTTTATCAGCCCTTGACTCTGCCAACATGAGTTTTTGGCTTTGTTTATGGTTCCTCCTTCTGAAAAACATGAATCAGATTTCCCTAAACTCTTGGACCCTACTCCATTCCTCCTGGAGTCGGCTTCCTGTTTTGTTTTGTTTTGTATTTCTTAAACAGGCTTTCTCCTGGGGTGGGGATAGTGACTTTAATACGAGTGATTTTATACATTGTGTTGGAATAATGTTAGCTGTGCAACACATCCCAAAGTTTCAGTGGTTTGGTATTGTGAAGCCTTATTTCTTGTTTCTTGTTCATGTAGCAGTACAGAGTGAGTGTTCCTTGTTGGTGAGAGAGTTTTCCTCCACCTGGAGGAAATGTGATTCAAGGATCCAGACTCTTTCCATCTCATTGTACTGCCATTATAGCTGGTGACAGGGGAAAGAGTTTGGAGAGGGCACATTCATTTCTAATAGCCCTGACTCAGACCCCACCTTGATGCAAGGGGTCCTGGGAAATGAAGACTTGGCTGGACAGCCACTTTTTTACACTAAGAAAGAAACGTGAGTCTTTGGATATCTGTTTTTCCCATATACCTGACTTGGTTTCATGTAGGAGAGAAGAAAAATTGTCAAAGACTGGGAGTTACCTTAGTGTTTGGGAACAAAGAGCCATATCGTTATTTGCAATCTAACCTTTGGTACTTTCTATGGACAGATAGCCATTCAGTTTCATTTTTGTTGAGAACCTGATATATGTGAGGTATCGAGTTAGGCTATGGCTTAAGAGAGTGAGGAGTCAAAGAGGAAGAAAGATGTCATCCTGACGTGGGCTCTAGCAGCTTATAGTCATGTGTCTCTTGGCAGTCAGCCATCAACCTTACTTGCCCTGTTCCATCTGCCTGGCCCATATTGACCACACTTCTTAAAACACAGCTCTGGTCATATCGTCACGCCCTCTTCAACTTTTGGTGTTACTCTAGAACTTGCAGGATAAAGTTCAAGCCTCTTAGTGTGATATTTGAGGTCTTTGACGATTTGTCTTCTTACTGCCTTTTTATTAAGAAGACACTTGCTTGAACTTCCTGCTGTTAGGCGAATTGGCTTTCTGCCTCCCCATAGACCTCTTGTTTCTTGCTTCTGAAACTTTTTACACCTTTTCCTCCTCTCTGGATTGTCCTCCTGTCCCTTCTCACTTGTCCATGGTGGGCCGGGTCCAACCTGTGAGCTTGGCCTGATGGATTAAAGCAGATCTGAGTGTGTATCCTTTAAACTGTAGTAAATACAATGCTGCATATTCAGCATAGTTTATGTGGCTGTTTATTCATGTTAATGTTTCATAGAATATCTGTCTAATTTGACTGACTGATTTCCCTGGGACGGTAGTTTCTTACGTTTCCTATTGAGTGTAGCCCATTACTGGTGCATAGTAATAAGTTCTGCAGTTCATCACATATTTAGCTTGTGCTAATTGCTTTAGGTCACACCTCAACCCTCTAAAGCAGCCATTATTCTCATCCCCATTTTACTGATGAGGAAGTTGAGTGTAAGGTTGACCTGGCTTGAACAGAGGTCTGACTCCTGGTTGTGGGAGACGTCTGTTAATGTGTCTGATGAAGGTAGAGTTCAGTGTGGGGCACACCTCACATTCCTTGTTCCCTCAGAGTTTATAATCTAGTTGTGCAGACTAGATGTGCACAACCTCTGTATAAAATTAGAAGAGGTTGCTTGGCAACATGGCAAGAGTGAGGTCTTTTAAAAGTCAGACCTGAGCTCAGACCTTGGCTCTGCTGTTTACTGTGGTGGTGCCTTGGGGAAGTAAGTAGCTTATGTCTCTAAGCCTTATTTTTTTCATCTGTAGATGGGGAGGATGTTACCTTCCAGAGCTGCTATTGGAATTAGGATGAGAGGAAATGAATATAGTTATTGGCAAGTTTTGAGACATTAATAAATAATACTGACTAAATAGTCTTAGTCACTATTATTTATTGTCATTACCCAAGGCAGGGCATGGATAAATGTCAACATGGATGGCCCTGTAAAATTCAGAGATGTGGGAGACATCTGAAAGCTGGAGTGGGTCAGAAAGATTCATGGAAGAGGTGCTTTTGAGCTTGATTCTGAGAGATAACTACTGCTTAAAAAAATATATATGTGCTTTATTTGGCAATGTGTTATTTATATTGTTTGAATTAGATCCTGGCACTTAAAAATTGTATCATATCTCGTGAACACATACATTTCTAGCTATTTCTGAGGTATTGAAGGTTGGCAACATGTGGCCTGCCTTTCAGCAGGACAGAAATCAGAGCTGAGTACGAACTGCTTTCTTTAGGAAAGACAACCCCTTGTCCTGCTTTCCTTGTTGTGTTTACCTGCCTGTACCCTGAGGTGTTCGTGGTGAAACCCCATTTGTAATACCTTGTGATCTTTTTCCTATTAGATAACGTATTAGTTTCCTACCACTACTGGAACAAATTACCACAAACATAGTGGCTTAAAACAAATCTATTGTCTTCTGGTTCTGGAGGTCTGAAGTCTAAAATGGGTCAGCAGGACTACGTTATTTCTGAAGTTTGGGGGAGAGTCCATTTCCTTCTCTTTTCTAGCTTCTAGAGACCACCTACATTCCTTGGCTCCTGGTGCTTTCCTCCATCTTCATAGAGATGGTTGATGTTTTAACTGGGTGGAGGGAAAAAGGTTCATATCTCCAGCTTGTTCATTTATAATGCAAATGCTAGTTGAGGGCCTATTTTGTGTCACCTGTGCTGTGTACAGGGACAGTGACAAATAAGACAAACACCTGATCTTATGGAAATTATATTCTGGGGGATGGGGAGAGGAAGAAACAAGATAATAAAAATGTTAAAAGTTCATTAAGAAGAGAAACATCTAGAAAATGTGCTATACAGAGAGTTAGAAGTAGCTGGGTGACTATTTTAGCTGGATAGTTCAGGTAGGCTTCTTTATGGAAGTGACATTTGACCTGAAATGTGATGAGGAGCTAGTTATGTCATGATAAGAGAGACTTTTATGGGGGCAAGGAAGAACATGTGCAAAGGCCCTGAGGAGGGAATGAGTTCAGGATTTGCAAAGAGCAGAAAGGAGGCCCATGTGACTGGAGTGTTGTGAGTGGGAGGAGAGCTCCAAGAGGACAGCAGAGTCCAATCTTGTGGTGACCTGGGGACTGGGCCAGAGTTTGGACTTTATTTTAAATATGATAGGACACCATTGGAGGGGGTCTAAGGAGGTAGTTTTGGTATGACAAATTTTAGAGTTTATAATAGGTATTGCACACTTGGAGTGGGCTTTACAAAGTGTCGATGTATAGGTATTAGTATATATATATACTAATACCTATAGTATATAGATATATATATCAACATTTTGAAAAGTTCACTCCGAGTGTGCGTGCAGAGTGCATTGTAGAGGCAGTGGCCAGGTTGAGATGATGGAGGCTTGAACAGAGTACTGTTTTTTTTTTTTTTTTTTTTTTTGAGTTGGAGTCTCACTCTGTCACCCAGACTAGAGTGCAGTGGCCACTCCCGGCCACCGCAGCCTCGAG
>NW_007249724.1:78533-154470 GCF_000164805.1 Carlito syrichta | reverse complement strand
TGGCAATCCACTCACCTCAGCCTCCCAAAGTACGGGATTACAGGCTGAACCACCGAGCCCGGCTCAGAGTGCTGTTATTAGAGATGGAGAGAAGAGGGTGGTTTTGGAGAAAAAGTCAACAGCTGTGCTTCTTGTGCTTGCTGTAGCTTTGGCTTATTTTAGACCCTGTGCTGTGCTCTGAAGAGAATGTCCCTGGGCGTTGCTGGCTTTGTGACTGCGGGGAGAGTGGCAGGCCCAGGCCCAGTGTTTGTCTGGCCTTTGCATAGCCTGTCAGTGTGGAGGTGAGACTGTGGGCAGTTTCACTTAGCGATGTCTTTCTGGAGTGTTGACCACTTAGGTCATGTCTGGATGTTCTTATCCCAGACCCGTCTCAATCCCAAACTAAACATGTCCATCTGCTATTAATCCCATCTCCCTTGGAGGAACCCGTCCCTGCCTTTGCTGATGGGAAACTTTAGGTGCACTGTGTGGATCTCCTGTCTCTCCACTCGGGTTTGCCCAGACAGGGGTGGACATCCCGAGAGACTGTGTCCCTGAGTGGAAGAGTGGAAGAGTCCAGCCAGGCCGAGATCTGCCTTGCGTTCTCTGCCAGCTTTCACCTGCATCATCACTGTGACATGGGGAGGAGAACCCAAGTCTCTGGAACCCTACTATTGGTCGAGTGTCCTCACTGTGTATTCTCCATTTTGCACAGTGATTTTTAGTTAGTTATTATTTTTTTTTTTTGAGTTGGAGTCTCACTCTGTCGCCCAGACTGGAGTGCAGTGGCCGCTCCCGGCCACCGCAGCCTTGACTTGCTGGGCTCCGGTGATCTTCTGCCTCAGCCTTCCGAGTAGCCGGAATTACAGGCATGCGCTACCACACCTGGCTGATTTTTGATTTATTGTAGAGATGAGGTCTCGCTGCCCCAGGCGGGTCTCGAACCCGCGGGCTCAGGCAATCCACTCACCTCAGCCTCCCAAAGGTGTGGGATTACAGGCTGAGCCACCGAGCCCAGCTAGTTAGTTATTTTTAATGTAGTTTTCTCAGCCCTTTTGTTGCTTTCTCACTGTTCTGAAAGAAGAGACTAACAGTATCTCTTTCATTGCGTGTGTGCAGCACTTTCAAGTTTCTGGTGAGGTTTTAAAAACATTCACTTATGGTTTCTCACAATAGTCCTGGGAAACAGGTGTGACATCCTTGTCCTCATTGTTGCTTTTTAAAAAAAGTCTGGCACCTAGTGATATTCCTTATCCAGGCACAAGGCTTCAGAGCCCAGGGTCTGTAACTGATTGCCTAGGTTCCAATCCTGCCTGTGCTACTTAACTAGCTGTGTGACTTTGGGAAGGTTAATAAACAAGTGAGGATTCTGTAGTTCATAAATGCTGCTGGCAGCCTCTTCTATTTCCTTAGTGCTGTCAACTGAATGTTCCTTTATGTTTTAGGAATAAAACATGTGCCTGCTGTTGTGTTTGGTAATCTGAAATGACCCATTTTAGAGATGAGGAGATGAGACTGAGCGAGGTGCTGGGACTTGTTGCAGACCACAGAGGTAGGCCTGGGCTGGAGGGCAGGTGGCCCAGAGCTTCATCTTACCATGTGGTTCTCAGTGATGGCCTTTCTGGTATCTCCCAGAGAGTGGTTTGAGGCTGTCATTATGACTGCCTTGGTGAAAGGGCAGTTCTCACCCACCTGGCAGAAGTGGAACATGGGTGCCTTTTTTCCCTACATCATGTTGACTGTCCTAAAAATTCTTTGGGATCGGGCCAGCAACCATGTTTCCTATCTAAGCATTCTGAACCTGCCAGGTCCTTTATCATGCAGAATCTCACTAACTGTGAAAGAAACAGCAGCTCTGTGTTCAAGCAGACCTGGTTTTGGATCCTGGCCTGCTATTAACTTGTCAGTGCGCAGTGTACTTAAAACCCTTTGAACCGCAGTTTTTTCATTTGCTATTGGTCTTATCCTAGAGATGCTTTAGGAAGATGAGAGATAATGTGTCATGTGGGGGCATCCTGGCATAAGGTTTCAGACTCTAGACTCTGGGGCTCACTGCCTAGGTTCAAATCCTGCCTCTGCTACTTAACTAACTGTGTGACTTTGGGCAGGTTATTTAAACTCTCTGTGCCTCACCGGTTTTATTACCAGAAGTTGCACACACTTTGGCTTTATACCCTTTGCTCAGGCATGAGAACCTTTTACTTTCTTCACTCCCTAAATCCCCTTCCATACAGAGGCAAGGAGATGATCAGCTTGGAAGGACCTGGTTTTGTACATGACATTTTTGCCAACGCCTCCTGGGTTGGAGGAAGTGTTTCCTCTCATTCCCTAACAGGAAGCGACAGGGTCTGTGTGGGAAAGATTGGTGATGCTACCTGAGAGGGGGACACAAAGAAGAAGTTCAGAAACAAGCCAATATCTGAAGAGACTTCAGTTAGGGAATTATGGGTGCTTAAAACGGAAATTCTTCCTCACTTTTCAGAAAAATAACAGATGCCTAAATGTCAGTGGCAAGGAAGGGAGAAGGCAGTTGGTTGTTTTTTGAGTAAGAGCTCAGTTAAGAAAGGGCAAGTTTTTTTTTTTTTTTTTTTTTTTTTTTGAGTTGGGGTCTTACCCTCTCGCTCAGACTAGAGGGCAGTGGCATGATCACAGCTTGCCACAGCCTTGAACTCAGGAGATCCTTCTACCTCAGCCTCCTGAGTAGCTGGGATTACAGATGCGTGCCACCATGCCTGGTTAATTTTTTATTTTTGTTTTTGTAACAGATGAGGTCTTGTTAGTTGCCCAGACTGGTCTTGAACTCCTGGTTTCAAACAGTCCTCGTGCCTCAACTTCCAAAGTGCTGGGATTACAGGCCTGAGCCACCATACCTGGCCACCAAGAATAGTTTTTTATCTATCTCTTGACTTGCTTTTTTGTTTGAATTAGAAAATAGAGGCTAAAGGAAACAGCTCGTTTAGCCCTTAATTAGAGTCTTGTGTAGTGTGTGCCAATGTTTTGTTTTTAGCTGGACTGTACCTCTTTGAAGGCAGGTTCCAAGGATTCCCCAACCTTTGTGGTGCCCCCTGGGAAAGCAGTCAGCTCACGACTGACATTGTCATCTTTGTTTTCCAGAGCGAGTATATTGCTCCCTGTGACTGTCGGCGGGCCTTTGTCTCTGGCTTCGATGGCTCTGCGGGTGAGTCACCAAATTCTCTGTCCTTGCTGTACCGAGTCACCAAATTCTCTCTGTTCTTGCAGTACCTTTGTTCGCCTCCTAAAAATAACAACCAAGTTTCAGCTTGTGATATAGAACCAAAAAAAATGCAAACCAAATGTTCCTCATGGAGCCTCTGCACAGAGGTGTGGGCTCCCAGCCTTTCCTAGCTCCCCAAGGTCCTCTCAGTGACTCTTTGCTCTTCTCTATATCTTTGCTTTCAACATTTTAACAATTTTTATTGCAAAAAAATTTTTGAGTTTTTTATCGAATATTAATATACATTAAACATTATGTCAATTAAACGGATTATACTTGTGTAGCAAGCACCCCAAATAAGAAAGGGGACTTTAATATCTTCTCAGAACTTCCCACCTTAGTTTATCAGTTCCAAAGAATTCTCCAAGGGCTTGACTTTTGGTTTCTCTGCTTTTACTTTTGGCTTAAATAACAGAGGTTAATGTTGAGCTACATCAGTGTCCTTCCGTAGCTTTTCCTTGAGTTTTCGGCTGGGTTTCCCCCTTTAGGCTCCCATACCTTAAGCAAGCTAGACTGAATGGGAACTTTTTTCCCCTCGTGGTTAGCCTGCTGCTTCCTTTGGAGTAACTGCTTGTGTTGGTTGGCACATTAGGATTGGCTTTGGCGGACGCCTCTGCAAAATCCTCAAGTTCTGCCAGGCCTGTGGGAACAGAGGGCAGATAGAGGTAGGAAGCATGAACTTTCTGCTGGTGACTGTAGCAGGAACACTCAAGGGTCCACTGATCTCTCCAGGAAAGGCGAGACAGCTCCTCTGGGGTCTGGTGGAACAGAGGAAGGGCTATGATTGCTCAGCAGGACCCATCCCTACCTCTGTCTTATTGATTATGAGAACACTTTGGCCATAGGTCCACAGTTCTCTTTTCTGCCGGCCTTGACCTGTACTGCACAGTGGGGTCCTTTCTGTGCAGGAACCATTGCCAGCCTGCCTGGGTCTCTGGATGATTTCTTTCAGAACTTGACCCTCCTCTCTTTCTCTCTCTCTACCCCCCTGCTCCCCACACTGGTTCTCAGTGGTGTTGTCTTTTCTTGCCTGAGAGGTTTCCCTGGAGTTAAGGACCCATCTGCCCCACTAGGAGCTAGTGCCTCTTGCTGTTCTCACCAGCCTGCTGCCATTTTGTGCAGCTTCTGGGCAGTTGCCGGAAATTTTTCACTTTTCTCTGCTCTCCTGCTCCAGGTACAGCCATCATCACAGAAGAGCATGCAGCCATGTGGACTGATGGGCGCTACTTTCTCCAGGCTGCCAAGCAGATGGACAGCAACTGGACACTCATGAAGATGGGTAAGTAGAGGTGTGGCCAACCCAACTTAGCTGGCCCGATCTGGGCAAGGGTCCTAGTGATCCTCAGGACTCCTGCATCTAAACCCTTCTGTGTGGTCATGGAACCTTTTTGAGAATTCAAGGAAAGCCAAGAAAATGGCATGCCTATTTAAGTATGAACATACCAGTGTACATTCGGTTTTGGAGGATCCTGGTTCAGGATACTCATTTTACTGAGGGGAAACTAAGGCCATAGAGAACAGCTGATTTGCTGTAGATCACATAGCTTGCCTTGCTTTTCACTTGTGCACTGGGGCTTTTCTGCTGCTCTTTGCTGCCTCATGATTTAGAGCAAGATTAAGGCAAGGGGCCCATTGGCAAGAGAAGCCAGGAGTTTCTCCCTCTAAGGTTCTCTCTGATGATCCTGGACTGCTTCTGGCAGCTTGGCTTTGGAGAAGAGCAGTATGCAGGGCAAGAGCATAGGTCTAGAACTTTCTTGCAATGCTTTGGGCTCCTCCACTGTAAAATGGGTTAATTATAGGAAGGAACACATAAAGTGATAAGGATTAAATAAATAACATATGGAAAGCATATAGCTCAGTGTTTGTTGAATAAATGTGTTTGTAGTCTGTTTTTACATTTAATTTTGTGCTATGTGTATTTTTCTGGTCATTAAAGTAGTCTTTAGAAACACAATTTTAGTGTTTGTACAAAGGTTTCCCCCTTCTGAATTTTGAACCTGGGGAACAGAAGATAAGGAAGGAGAAAAAAGGTTACCAGCATCAAGCGAGAAAGAAAAGATGAGGCAAAATGCCTGATAGTTCTTGTTTGCTGTAGGAAGTAATTAGGAAAGGACGTTGTCACCAGACTCCCAGTGCAGGGATTAGAAGGCTTGACCATGACCCTGAGACCCAGGCAACCAGCTGGCTAAGAGGGTGTGTGTGCTCATGTATGTGTGCCATATACTCTCCACATACATACATATAGGCTGTTTGTGTTAAGGAGGGATTAGGGACATTTTTGTCCTGGCATTGGGATTATTTTATGTTTCTGTTTCTCAAAAATCTTTTCAGAATTAAAAAACACTAAAGCTACAGATTGATTGTTGTCACAGTTGATTTCTCTCTCTCTCTCTCTCACACACACATATACACATACATACACACACACACACACACACACACACAGACATTTGAGGCTGTTATAAATGGACAGACTAGCTGCCTTTATATGTTTTTGATTGCATGCCTCTGCTAATAAGGTCAGATACCCTCAACATATATGTATGTTTGTTTATATGTTATACGTGTACTTGTGTTCATCTGTATTCCAAATATCAGCAAAAATGAATTTTTTAATTTTTTAGAAAAAATAAATACAAATAGAAGTTCTAATACTTTCTTCTTGTACCCAGTATATCATTGGGTGTCCCCTGGGTACAGGCATTTCGCTTTGGGGCCACATATTCAAGCTGTTAGGTCTGTTAGCACTTTGAGGGTCAAAGTGTCAGAAGATTGAACACTATCTGCCTGTTCCTAAAGTAAGTCTGTGGTGGCAGGTGTGAGCCCTTCTCCCTTCCAGGCTCCTCCTAGTTTCCTCAGGTGAGTTTTCCCTTGGAGGGAGAACCTGGTGGGTTTGGTTGGTTAGTGAGTGATTCATCCCTGAAGCTTTGCCCAAGATCTGTCTGCTGAGAAATGACATGACTTCATCCTGTGAAAGTTATACTAGGGGTATTAAGAGAAACTGCATTAATAAGTGGCTTGTTAAGTGGTTTGAAAAAATAGGAAAGAATCAAATAGCAAAATAAAACTCAATGCCAGTGTCTAGGCAGCTTTTTAGAACTGGGATTCATGAGCTCATTTCTTTATAAACCTTTGCACTTCCCTTCTGTGGTTATGTGGTTATATCAGTAATCAGTAGAGAAAATAGGAAGGATGAGTACTGTTTAATTTTGCTCTAAATATATGTATATTTTACTTGTTTAGTCAAAATCTGTTTGGTTAAAAAAAAGTATACATTTCAAAGATACTGGCTAGATATAGGAGATATCAGCTTAAAAGAAAATTGGACTATAAAAATAATTTTAGTTCCTTTCTGAAAGCTTATTTAGTGTCATATGGCTAGTATCTTACAAACAGAAAGGGCTGTCTGAACTTGGGAGTTGGGAAGCCCAGAGGGCCATACTACAGACAGTGGGGTAGGTTCCTGTGTGTCTCTCTTATAATCTTTGGGAAGATTTCTTTTTGCTGCCAAGACTTTTGTTGAGCCCTACAGTCAGAGGTGGGTTGTAGGCAATGAGCCTTCTCTCTGTCACCCTGCCCTTGTGGCAGCGGGAGTGGGAGGGAAATGGGTGGCATGTTGTGGCCTTACCTGGTGTGTAACATGAGAGAGGCTCCTAGCTCCTAAACTCCACCAGATTACTGCACAAGTTCTCATCAGGTAACCAGTGGTGGGGAAGCGGCTGGATGCCAAAGAGATGATCTTTGCAATGCCACCATGTACTTATGTTACCGTAATCCCCAAGATGACATTTTTTACCAGGGTTTAAGTGAAAATCATGCTTTGTTTCCTTTTCTTTTTCACCCTTATCTTATGTTTTTCTTACACACCAACTTATACTTCTCCCTTCTTTTTGAAGTCCAGGATTAAGGGAGGTTTAGATTTTCTAAGTCTTGCCAATCGACTTTAAAGAAGTTGCTTCATGAAGACTCTGCTATCCTGATGCCAGTGAATTGCATTTTTCTGAGTAGGATGATGAGTGGGTCTGCTGGGATTTTTTTCTTACCATTTTTTTCTTCTGTAGGTCTAAAAGACACACCAACTCAGGAAGACTGGCTGGTGAGTGTGCTTCCTGAAGGATCCAGGGTTGGTGTGGACCCCTTGATCATTCCTACAGGTGAGTGAATTTGGCCCCTTCCTGCATGGGTAGGGAAGTGGCTTCTAGACTCCTCTCTATCCTCCTTGTTTGCTGTGGGATGTGGAGCATTTGGTGGCTCAGCATGACTCGATGTCATGATAGAGGTCAAGGTGAGGAGAAGCATTCTGGGATAGAGGCAGGGGAAAGCCATTCATGGTGAAGATATTCTTTTACAGTTCCTCATCCTGCATGGCCAGTTCTGGGCCATGGGAAGATTACCTTTTGGAAGGTACCAGGCTCTCAAGGCCCTGCCGCCTGCCTCGGCTGAAATGGACATTCACTTCATGTCTGGGCCATGTATGTGTCTCCTCAGATTACTGGAAGAAGATGGCCAAGGTTCTGAGAAGTGCTGGCCACCACCTCATTCCTGTCAAGGAGAACCTTGTCGACAAAATCTGGACAGATCGTCCAGAGCGCCCGTGCAAGCCCCTCCTCACACTGGGCCTGGATTATACAGGTCAGAGCCACAGTTGTATCCAACAGGGCCCCAGCCATTGTCCCCCCACCTCTCGCTGTTGTTTCCTCCAGTCCTTGAGTTTGCAGTGTTGGGAGGATTTTGCCTCACTGAACCAGTGGGACCTTTGAGGAAGCAGGAGCTTTATTTGTTTCTGCTGTTGCTACCTACTTGTCACTTTGTCTGGCTTTGTTTATTTTGGCAAGGCTCTTTTAGGGGGCTTTTTGGGTGCTGCTGAGAGGACTGAGTTTTTTTACAACTCAGCTACTAACTGCTACATAACATGTCTGATATTGGAAATAGAGCCTAGAGGTTTTCTAGGTTCCATTTCCTTTCTTATGTTAGCATTTGCAGGTATACCTTCCCAACTCCCCTGCTCTCCATCTTTGTCCTTCTGATTTGGAGGCTTTGGGGTGTTGGCCTGTGTGATAGTGGTGGGTGAGGAGCATGTTCTGTGAACTGTTGTGTGGATTTATGGAGCAGTGATGGGGCAGAGGGAGAGGCCTGGGAGGTGGACTGCAGGGGAGGGCCCCTTGCTGTAGAAACAGAGGTGGATGAGGGATGACTGTGGAATGTTGGCAGATTGCTTGGAGAGGTCCTGGGAAGAAAGCATGACAGCCTAGATTCTGGGCCAAGTTTTAAACAGCATTCCTGAGCTGATCTCCAGAGCAGCCCTTGCTGTGGGGCACCCCAGCTTGCCTTCCTGTGTGATACCCTCACTGAAGGGTATTGCACATTGGGGAGAATGAGTCTAGTAAGTGGCCCAGGGTCAGGTAAGTATTTTCCATTAGTGTGGTTTGAATTTTTTTTCACTGAAGCAGGTGCTCTGATCTATTGCTTATAGGAGAGAGGAGAGTAAAGTTACTGGAAAAGCTTTTGTTCAGCATATATTTGGGTGCCTACTGTGTGCAGTAGATGCTAGGTACTGGATGAGTAAGATGGATGACTGCCCTGTTCACAGGTGGTTGGTTCCTGAATTATAAATGCTGGCGTGGTTGGGTGTTTGCAGGGGTGAGTTCCTTTAGGGCCACTGTTTCATACTGGGGAGCAGCATCCCCATGGCTGGGCTGTGTCTAATCAGGCAAGTGTGATTTAGAAGTGGTAGTCACAGCGAGTCAGACCACAGGGAATTCCTAGGTCTTAGCACTGAAAAGCAAGTCTTTCAACCTAAGAAATGTCAAGTGGTGGATGCTATTCTGCTGACCTCTGGGACTGGGTGAGTTCTCTCTGCTGGGTGGTGTGTTCATGTAGCTCCCTGTGTGTCCCCTATTGCACTAGTATTTACAGTAGTATAGTTAGTTGCTGGCTTAATTGTCTCCTGTTCTAGATTGTATTGTAAGTCTCATGAAGACCTGGACTGGGTCTAGCTCAGAACTGTAACCACAGTGATCAGCATTGTGCTTGGCAAGTCTAGATGCTTCATAGGAATTTGTGGGATGAATCAATGAATGAATTCTAACTGATGAAGCAGTCAGGGCTCATGACAGGCAAGTGGTTTGGACAGAGCCACGTCTCATGTATAGGGCTTGAATCTGGGCCTCCTACCTGGGCAAGCAACATGCTCCTAGTAAGATGTAGTGCTGGTTGAGGTTGTTTGGGGGCGGCGGGGGGTGGGGGTATTTCACTTGGCTCCTGTGGCTTCCTGGAACTGGGCTGGAGTCAAAGCACATTTGTTTCTTTTAGGCATCTCCTGGAAGGACAAGGTTGCAGATCTTCGGTTGAAAATGGCTGAGAGGAATGTCGTGTGGTTTGTGGTCACTGCCCTAGATGAAATTGCATGTGAGTGCTCTGATTTCACTTTTGGATGTGTTACCTGACCTGTCCTTTGGGTCTCTGGGAATCTGTGTGTTTATGCCATTCAGCTTTCTGAGTGGCTGGGGAATGAGCAAGAGACTATGTAAACCAAATGGGTACAGGATGAAGGAAAAATAATTATGGAGGTAGGGGTGGTGTTGTCTTGCCCAGAGCAGTATTACAGCCAGGGACTTATGTTGAATCCATGGGTGATGTCCACCTCTGGCCAGTCTCTCAGGACTGTGACACCTGAGGAAGGGCATTTCCTATAAACATTTTGTGTCTGTCAGCTTCTCTATAGGTGTAGAAATGGGGTCATGGGAGATAATATTTTCTTTATACTTTTCCTATTGTTTTCCAAGATCTTCACAGTGAGAATGTTCTAGGAACATGACTACCTCAGAAAATTCAGAAACCAAAAGTTCTTTACCAAGCCCTTTGATACAATAGCAGTTTCTCAATCTTTAGACCTTAAACTGCTCTCCTGCAGTTCAGTACCTTCTTTTATCTTCTAGAACCTGAAGGAATCTGGTTCTATTTCCTATTTTCTGAGTGGATTTGACCCAGGGCACCTGGAAAGAAGCATTACTTTATCTTTTTGTGAGAAGGGAAAGAGACCTTAATATGTAATCTCTTCAACCCCCATCTTATCTCTTTAATCCCCAAAACTTTATCAAGTGTATCAGTGATTTATATCCCTAATTAACTTAATAACCTCAACATCAGAGAGAAACAATATAAAACTTCTTTTTCTCCTTGATTATACAAAAACACATTGCCATGATGGAGAAATTGGAAAATGCAGAGGAAGTAGAAAGAAGAAAAAAGTCACCTATAATTCTGTTACCCAGAGATAATCAGTGTTAATATTCTATGCACGTATCATTTTGTAACCTGATTTTTTCAATGTATCAGTATACTGTAAGCACATATAAACATAATTTTAAGTGCGTGTTACATATTCAGTTATGTAGTTAATTGAATAACATAATTTACTTAACCATTTCCCTAAGGATGACCGTTGAGTTATTTCTAGTTTTCCTACAATTTAGTATAATGCTACTACCATCAAAAT
Source organism: Carlito syrichta (assembly GCF_000164805.1). Lineage (NCBI taxonomy): Eukaryota > Metazoa > Chordata > Mammalia > Primates > Tarsiidae > Carlito > Carlito syrichta. Next base: position 143,758 of record NW_007249724.1, on the reverse strand, counting down.
CTTGTTTTATAAGTTCATGTTTTTTTTTTTTTTTTTTGAGTTGGAGTCTCACTCTGTCGCCCAGACTGGAGTGCAGTGGCCGCTTCCGGCCACCGCAGCCTCGACCTGCTGGGCTCTGGAGATCCTTCCGCCTCAGCCTTCCAAGTAGCCAGAATTACAGGCATGCGCTACCACGCCCGGCTGATTTTTTGATTTATTGTAGAGATGGGGTCTCGCTGCCCAGGCGGGTCTCGAACCCGCGGGCTCAGGCAATCCACTCACCTTAGCCTCCCACAGGCGCAGGATTACAGGCTGAGCCACCAAGCCTGGCTAAGTTCATGTCTTAGTGTCTGATAATTTTCTTCTTCCTATTTCTGGTTGGCTTTTAGGGGTAGTATTATGGGTTGGCAGCACGTGTATGGTAGGGCTTTTGACCCATCTTGTCTTTGCCTACCAGTAAAGCTGCACGGTGGTTGATTAGGTGCATCCATCTTGCCACACCCTCACCTGCCCCAGGTCCTATAATTTTAAAAGCGTTAGTATGATGGTAAAAGGTGTTACCTCATCACTTTACTTTGAGAAGCCATTCTTTTAAAACAGAAGCCATACTTTTGATGTCGAGCTGTTTTTGCACTCTTATCCTCACCAGAGCAGGCGTTTGGGAACTGGAAGCCCTGGGATCAGAGCTGTGCTCTCTGCTGGTCCCTCTAGTTTCCAAAACGTTCTGTGACCTCACCAAACCCCTTGACACTGGCTGCTGGCAGTCCCCTGCCCAGTCATCATGCTATAGCAGACCCATGGTGGGCTGCAGGCTCAGATTTCATTCATAGGCTGCAGCCCTGCTGACTCACAGCTTTTCTTTCTGCCTCTGACGGGAAGCTCCACCTCCACGGGGCTCATGAACTCTTTCAGAAGAGGCCTGTCTGGCCTCCCTTGTGGGTGAGGCTCAATTTTTCTACCCTTTGCCTCAGAAGGGAGAGAGTGCTTGTCTCCTTCCTTTTTTTTCCCGGAGTGCCAGAGTGCCAGAAGTTTGTCTGCAGCAAGGCCTGGTGTGGCAGCTCACCACTAGGCAGATCATTTCAACTCTTTGTTTCAGGTCATTTCTCATGTTTTCTGACTAATAACTCATTCCTTCCCAGTGATGTAACAGCATAAAAAGCAGTTCTGGTGCCATCATGTGGCAGATACGAACAATTGCAGCAGAGAGGTGGAACCTGGAGTAAGGTTTCCTGCCCTTCTGAGCCATGCCACTAAATCCTTCCATAGCAGTTGGACTCCAAGTCAAAGCTTTTCCTTTCCCCCTGCAGGTGACCCCTCAATATCTCAAGTCAGGCAGGTGACCGGGGCTTTGATTTCTTTTTAAGGGCTATTTAATCTCCGAGGATCAGATGTGGAGCACAATCCGGTGTTTTTCTCCTACGCAATCATAGGACTAGAGACGATCATGTGAGTGTTTGTCCCACACCTGGAACTTCCTTCCCCACCACTCCTTAAAGCCCCAACCCCCACCTTTTTCTAGTCCTGGCCTGTCACTGCCTGATCTTTCAGTGATGCACTTCTTTCTTTTTTCTTACCTTGTTTTCCCTTTATCTTCTTGTCTTTCTTAACAGTAGGTTTTTATTTATATCAGTAGTGTTTATTTATATATATTAACGCCTGAATGATTTGAAATTTCTGGAAGTATCTAGAGTACTAAGAGATTAAAAAATAAGTAAGTGGGGGCATTAGGACCAAACTGGAATGAGGTTAGTTCACAGAATTCCTGCTGCAAGGTCTTGTTCAGTCCACATGTTTGATTCCAAGTTGTTTAGCAGCCAGTGAAAAGGAGCATATAGGCTTAGTTATGCAATTCTGGGCCCACAATGCAAATAAATCGAGTCCTTTTGAAGGTCGGAAATAATATGGGAAAACCCCTGAGCTGTACTTTGTTGAATTTTATTTTTTTTAAAGCATTGCCTATGGTCTTCTTGTTTGGATGGCTTTCTGCATTCAGATAACACATTTTATGAGTGCTTGTGATGTGTTAGGTGTCTCTGTTAGGTGCTAGAATGAGCCTGGATGAGGCTGCAGGTCTGGGTAGAGTGGGGGGGGTAAACATCTCTTCTCCCTGAGGGATTCTGGCACATAAGTAGGCACTAGCTTGTCAGTGGGATGGGTACAGGTGTTGCACAACCTAGACTTGGGAATCAGAGGAGACTTTTGGGGAAAAGTAATATTGAAGTGGAGATTAAGGATAAATGTGAATTAGATAGGTGACTGGTGGGGTGAGGAGGAGGAGGGGACCATGATCCAAGTAGAGGGAACAGCATTTTCAGAGGTTCTGGGCAGGAGAGGGCACAGTGCATGTGGAGGACCCAGAGTAGTTCTGTGTGGTCGGAATGAGCCACATTGGGGCCAGGAGGTGAGCAGGCCCCCATATAAGCGGTCTTATGGGTTAAATTCAGGAGCTTGGGCTTTTGTTCTTGTTGATCAGGAAACTATTGAATGAATTTTTCAGAGGAAACTACATGTTAGACTTGTAAATTATGAAGAATATTATGACTGGGAAAAATTGGATGGATGGGGCAAAACTTGGAGGCTGTGGCACTAATCCAAGTGAGAGATGGTAGTGGCCTGAACCTGGGTGATGACTGGGCAATGCTGCAGATAAGCTGGACCAATTTGATAGAGATTTAGGTTGTAGGTCCCAAGGTCTTAATGAAGGATGGAGCAGGGGCATTAAGGAGGACACTGCCTAGGTGTCTGGCTTGGGAAATTGGGTGACTGAAGACAACATACACAGGGACAGGGATCCCAGTCTGGAGAGCAGGATCTGGGAAAGCAGTGGGGTGGAGGGAAAAGTGGCTTGGTTGTGGTTGCCAGAAGACAGAGCCTCTCAGCCTCTCACTCAGATGCCCTCCTCTTTCTGTCACCCACCTCTGGCCCCTCTGTAGGCTCTTCATTGACGGTGACCGCATAGACGCCCCCAGTGTGAAGGAGCACTTGCTTCTTGACTTGGGCCTGGAGGCTGAGTACAGAATCCAGGTGCTTCCCTACACGTCCATCCTGAGCGAACTCAAGACCCTGTGTGCCGACCTTTCCCCGAGGGAGAAGGTGTGGGTCAGTGACAAGGCCAGCTATGCTGTGAGCGAGGCCATCCCCAAGGTTGGTGGCCTCATTTGGCCCATCTAAACCCTGTCACCTCCTTCTCAGTTCTGGTATTGTGCAGCGTTGTCTTTGGAGCAGAGGCTGTTTGGGCCGATCTTCAGGCCTGGCTTTTGGACCGGAGCTATGATCTTCCTGGATGAGGCTGCAGGTCTGTAGCCATATTGGACTATGGCTGAGGGCTCTAAGCGTTCATTGAGTCCTGTGTTTTCCAGAGTGTGCCATGAGAGATGATTTTTGGTGGTACACATTAACCTAGGTTTATTTAGATGTATCTGTTTTAGCAACATTTTGTGCATACTAGAAAAGAAATATAACTAGTATGAGTCCATAATGTTCCAAAAATTATTCAAGACAAATTGAGTTTAATGAACTGAGTTGATTTAAAGATGGTCTAAAGAGAAGTACTAAATAAGGGTAGAGGAATAGGAAGTTAGGGTCAAAGCTGTGGGGGTGGTATGAAAATGCCTGGAACTTGGGAAATGCTTCTCTGCACCTCTCACCTCCCCCATCTCGTGTTGCAGGTGGGGACATTGAGGCCCAGAGAAACTTGGGGATGTGGTGACGTGGGGATTTGTCAAAGGTCAAATGATAGCAATAGCCTTGCCCTTTACTGAACCCCTGCTGAGCAGTGCAAAGCAGCTGACACTTGTTGCCTCATTTAATTAAAGCCCAGGGCTGGACTGGAATCCAGGCCACTTTAGAGGCAGGCTTTTCTATTGTCCTGCCCTGGGCCTCTGGCTGCCATGTGACTATTGGCAAGCCCAGTGATAGCTTTTCTTCTCTGGTCACCAATCAGTGGGCCATCTGGGGAAGGGCCCAGGCCTGGCCCTCTAGACCTGGCTTGCCAGTGCACCTCTGCCACTGTCACAATGTGCATGACCTCTGGCAAAGCACTCAGATCCAAATGGGGGTCACTGCTGTCTTCCCTCTTTTATGAAGTTTGCATATGGGAGAGAGCAAAAGAAGAGTAAAGTGGGTGAAACCAATTTGAGAAGCTCTTTGCAAATGTCAAGTGTGTTGAGCTGTCCTCCGCCTCCCAGGGCTGGATTATAACTTATTCTCAAATTGGAAAGGGTCTTCTCTAGCCCTTTAAGATCAGACCATTAGCAGTAGCTGAGATGTGAACACTAAGTGGGAAGAAAGACGGAGCAGGAGACCTCCCTTATCAGGTCATGTGCATCCCCCTGACAGGGAAAAATAACCTCCTTTGTGCAGTAAGAGAGGGGTTATTTAGATCAAACTTTGAATGGTCAGTGAACTCTGACCACAACCACAGAGGGTTGGAAAGCAATATCTTGCTGATGACTGGCATCAGTAGTCTCTAAGAGTTAGGGGGGTAGAGAGGATGGAAGAGAGATACCTTGTTTAACGTACTTATTCTTTTTGGATGAGCTCAAGCTCAGGGTCATCCATCAAAAGGGGCAGCTCTTTGGGGTCTCAGGGGATAGATGTGTGGGTCCCCAGTGGGAACTCTTAAAACTCTTTGTTTGAAGTGCATTCTGCTGAGCAAAGAGGTGGTTGCCTTCATCTGGGTGCATGGAGCAGGCTCAGTTTCTCATCCTACTGCCCTTTGCCTCTAGGATCATCGCTGCTGTATGCCTTACACCCCTATCTGCATTGCTAAAGCTGTGAAGAATTCAGCCGAGTCAGAAGGCATGAGGCGGGCTCACGTGAGTAGAGTGGCAGGTGCAGAAGACATTGTGAGGTAGTCAGAAGGCCTGTCTCCTTCACTTCCTCTTTGGCCTTGAGTCTGGCACAAGGTCACAATCTCTCTGAGCTTCAGCCTCTTGGCTTTTCAGAGTTAGTGAGGGAATGAAATAAAGTACTTGTTGGGTTAGATCTTTATAACACGTAACACAAAAGAAATATTGATGATGATAGTGTAGATGATGATGATGATGCAGCCTCTTAAAAGAGCTACATTGTGTTTCAAAGCAAAGGGTAGGTCTATAAAAATTTTGGGCCCAGAGATGGTTTTTGACAGTGGCCTGTCTTTCCTGGACCCTGTAGGGCAAGAGTCCAGCCTTTGGGGAGGCTGCCCGTGCACTGAGGTGGGCCCTTCCTGATTCCTGAACTACTGAATAGCAGAGGAGCTTCCCCTGATAATGGGAATTGCTGCATACTGGCTTCCAGAAAATGTTCACATGTAAAGCCCTGATTGCTGCTGGTTTATGGCCCTGTAGGTACAGTCCTATCAGTATTGCTGGGCCCTGAGTCTAGCCATGTGATTTTCAATAATAACTTTAAAAAATGTCTCCATTGTTTGCACAGATTAAAGATGCTGTTGCCCTCTGTGAACTCTTTAACTGGCTGGAGAAAGAGGTTAGTTCTTAGTCTTCATTTAGCATGTAGTGATATGTTATTCAGAAATATCTACATGTGACTAACTGTGGCATTCTCCATGCCCCATTGTGAGGTCTGAGATCTTGATCTAATTTTAGTGCTCTGTTTTAATAATTCTTTCTGGAAATCTGTGTATATATTTTTCAATTCCTTAATTGTAGAAAATAGTAACAAGGGCGAAGAAAGAAATTCTGTAACAGAGTGGTTTTTTTTGGGTTAGGGAATTATAACTCAGTGAATTTCATTATAGGGAAAAAAATGACCCTTATAATATGATTATAGGCAAGCTGATTGTATTAGGAGAAAAAGATCTTTGTGTACACTTTGAATTTTAGTTTAAGCTATTAAACTTTTCATATTAAATTGACACTGGCCATTAATTTCTTGCCCTTCCACTGTCTGTAGTTGACAACAGTGCAGTTTCTTTGTGCTGTTATAAAACAATATCATGTTCCCTTTAAATATTATATAAACAACTCTTTAATTGGTAAAAGAAAATATCATCTTTATCTCATCAGAGTAACTATTTTTCCTCATGTTTCCTTCTGGCTATTGTTCATCTGTATAAGTCATTTTAAAAAATATAAATCATTTTACATGTCTCTTGGTGTACAGATACAATTTTGTGTTTTATTTTATTCCCTTAGAATCATATTGTGAACGTTTTCCTTGTGCTTAGAGGACTTAAGAAAGGATGCAAAAGGAAATTACGTTTAGTGGGTAGACTGACTTGCCTATTCCTCCTATTTTCAAATGTTTGGGTTGTTTTAATTTTTTACTATTCTCAGTTATCCTGCAGTAATATCTTTGCATTTATTTATTTTTTATTTCATTAGGATGATTTTCTTATGGTGATTGATTTCCTAGGAGAGGGTGCTTTTGAATTTTTAAATGTTTGGATACGTTATTTGGTTTTTAGGAAAAAATACTGAAGCAAAAGAGTTCAGTGAAAAATTAACTGAATAGAAGTCCTTCCACTTTTTAATTTTTTTAATTAAATTTTATTTTATGATAAAGATGTGGGGTACAAGTGAGTATGAACTACATGAGTGGGCTGCCTGCAGGTGAAAGAAACCCTTCTACTTTAGATAGCCTTGATGAGAGCCTATGGAAGGTCCCCCCCTTGGTAAAGATGGGACATAAGCTGTGTAGCTTGGACATCTGGGATATGGAAATTGAGGAAAAAGTGAGCTTTTAATGTTCCCACTTTAACATGTAAGAAGCTCATATTATCTCACTAGATGATTTATAAGCAATTTTTTCATAGGTTCCCAAAGGTGGTGTGACAGAGATCTCAGCTGCTGACAAAGCTGAGGAATTTCGCAGGTAAGGATCCCTTTGGGGAACCCATGGGTTCCCTTGGGGATCCCGTGAACTTCATGCTGATTCCTTGCAAATTAAATGAGGCTGGAGGGCCCTGATTCTCAGCACAGTAACAGCCTTTAAGCCTCTGCTCTCTGTGTCTTTCTGTTGCAGGCAGCAGGCGGACTTTGTAGACTTGAGCTTTCCAACGATTTCCAGTACGGGACCCAACGGCGCCATCATTCACTACGCGTAAGGCATGCAGAGGAGCCTGCTGCCTGGCTTTGCTGCTGCTTCTGCATAGAAGCCTGAGCAGGGGAGAGACATTATTTTACCAGAGGCCCCTGTGCCCACATCTAGGTGTCTGTTGAGAATGTAAAGTGAAGGGAAATAAGACCTCTGAGGTCTTATGTTCTCCTCTGATTTTCTCTCAATTCCCAAGCCCCTGCCTTTTAGGAGCCTCCTCTTAGGCTCAGTATGGCACTGGCATTCTCCACAGTGTAGTCCGATGGGCATCTGTCTGTCTTCTTTGAAGCTGCAGGATTGTACTGATAGCCCTTGCATCTTTATGACTGGAATTTTTAAATGATTTTCCTTCCTGGTAATAGTAGCCTTCTTGACGTAGTAGTCTATACATCCTGTGAGCTCCATCAGTTCTGTACTAAAAATAACTTATCGCCAGGCTGTGGGGCAACCTGTTTTGGGTAGAGAGATAATCAGCACTCTCTTTCCTCTCCCCTGGGCCTGAAGCCTGGCATCCCAGTCTGTGGGACTGTTTACCACATGATCTACAAGAATGCATGGACCCACAGAGCTGAGCCTCCTTGAATTGTGAGACAAGAGGGGCACTGATCTGTGTGGGACTGCCAGATATGTCTGTCTGTGGGGATGTTGGGCTGTGTCATCAGGCATGGCCATAGGGCTTCCGCTTTAGCTTTGCCCAGCTGAACCCATTTTGCTTTGCACTGGGCATTGGGTGTTTTGAATCCTCCACTTCCCCATGTGGGATATGCACAGTCAGGGAAGGAACACTGTCTCCCTGTGCTGTACATGGGCTCACATTTTTTTCCTGTCTTTTTAATAATTGCTTATAGAGTTTTTAGTCTTGGGGCAGATTTTGAAGCTGTGTGTGAGACAGTCACAGATGTGACAGTACAGTTTTCTGACATTAATACTTCTGTTCCAACATAAAAATATCAAAGGGACTTCATTTTTGTCTTATGTTTAACTCAGATATGAATTTCCTGGCTGGATACTATCCTAGAATTTTGTGTATAATTAAAACATTAAACTATTTCATGCCAGCAGGAGAGAAATTTGTCTCTGGTGGCATCTCTTCATTGTGGGCTGTTGAAGCCTGTTGAGAAGCAGGGTGCTGTAGGCAATGGTTATCTTTTTTGGTGGTTCAGCTTGTGTTTGGATTGTGCCCTTATTGCTGAAGAGGGGATGTCACCTGGGAGTGAAGGACAGTCTCCTTCAGCTGCAGGGTAGAGCCTTAGAATGCTGTCATCCCTGGGCATTTTCCAGTGCAGGGTTATTGTGCAGAAAATAGCATGGGCAATGCAATCACTTTTTGAAAATACCTCATGTTTATTTGAAAAAAGTGTTCCAATATAAAATAGCATCATGATCCATTCCTTTTCCCACCAAAATTTAAAAAACTTTCCTCCCAAGTTGAATCATTCACTTCTGGCCTCTCTAGTGGTCTGGGAAGCAAGTGGGGAGGCACTTGGGGGTCAGGACTAAAGGATGGACCTGGAGGCTGAGACAGGAGCTTGGGGCTCCCGGAGATAAGAGGCTGTGGCAACTCCAGGCTACTCCCATCCAGTTTCCAGGACTCTAGCTCAGTCCTGTTACTTCTACTGATTCTCATTTTTGTAACTTTTACAATTATTGCTTGAACATCTGTTTGTTGTAGGCACACACAGTAGTAGATATAAAGAAACATGTTATGCTTCTCTTGAGCTCTTTATCTAGTTGGAGAGATAGGTTGGCTGGATCTTTGAATAGCAGATGCTAATATTAGTTGGAATAACTAATTTATTGGATACCTTTTAGTTTTGATATTTCAGACTTCTATAAGTTGCAAGAATAGTACAAGGAACTCTTGTATGCCCCCCTCCCAGATTCACCAAATGCTTACATTTGTGGAATAATTAATTTTTAATTAACTTTGTTAGGCCGGTCCCTGAGACGAATAGGACTTTGTCCATGGATGAAGTGTACCTCATTGACTCGGGCGCACAATACAAGTAAGTGAACTTGGGCTGCTGTGGAACCTGACCCTGTGTATTTCAAGGCAGTTGAGTGGGTGGACAGCTGAGCTCCAGCTGAGAGCGCTCAGCTGGGAATCTCAATCTCTGCTGACCACTAATGGAATTGTTTCTAAGTCTTGTCCTTTATTTAACCCCTAGTTTAAATAGCTCAGTTGTGACCCTGTTTCCACAAAAGACTGTTTGATAGGAATATTTGGTTCTTGGCTGGAAGCTGTTTAACATTAAACAACTGAAATAAAGCAAGACTTTGGAACCACTGAAAGTTTTCCGCCCTAGCCCATGCACTGTCTCCTGGCTACCTGTACTTGCAGCTGCCCCAAGGCCTTCTGAAGTAAGGGATTAATTTCGAATGAATGAATGAATGAATGAGAAATGAGGCTGTCCTCAGATTTCTGAATTTCCCTCTTTATGTCTTGCCACTTTCATAGCCATCTCCTCTAGAATAGTTTCTTAGAGAAGAAGCTAAGGTTTGATTGGGTCTTTATATGGAACCCAAGAGAAGGAGTGAGAATAGACACTGTCTGCACTAAGAGAGTCCAAGCAAGGCCTTGTATTGCTCCCTTTCCCACTGTAGTTGGGTCTGTGGCTAAGGGAGGACCTAATTATTGAATGATCCCAGTCAGTGACATGGAAACTACATCTAGCCTTGAGACACAGGGTATTAATAGTATCAACCTAGAGCTTAGGATACAAGGATTACTTGGGAATGGTGTAAACTTTTGTTCACCTCTACGTTTTAGCAGGGTTATGAATGTTATCCTTTCTATGTCAGGGATGTGGTTTAGAATGAGTTAAGTGATGCGCTTGGATATTTTTAAGTTCTCTGTCCAAGAAATTCCTTGCTGTCCTAACAGAAGAAATAGATTTCGGCCCTCTTTTGCTTTTTACTTTGTCCTCTTCTGTTTTGTTTATAACCCCAGTGATAGTGTTTCTCGTGAGACAGTTCTCATACTGTAGACCAAGAGCGTGTGTGTCGGACTGAGTTCATTCCTGCTTTATCAAGTCATCCTTGTATTCACACTTTGTCTCATTTTTAAAATAATAACTTTATTGAGGTAAAATTCATATACTATATAATTTACTCACTTTGTGTAAAATTAATTTTTTAATATATTTACGGAGTTGTGCAACCATCACCACAGTCAGCTTTACATCATTTTCATCACTCCAGAAAGAAACATCATGCCCATTAGCAGTCAGTCTGTTTTCCTCTACCTTAGAAAACCACTACTGTACTTTTAGTATCTATGGATTTGCCTATCCTGGACACTTTATATAAATGGAATTATATAATATATGGCCTTCTCTGTCTGGCTTCTGTCACTTAGCATGTCTTCAGGGTTCATCCATGTTGTAGCATGTATCAGCATTTCATTTCTTTTTAATACCGAATAATATTCCATTGTGTGGCTAATACCCCATTTTGTTTATCCATTTATCAGTTGATGGAAATTTGGATTGTTTCCATCTCTTGGCTATTACGAATAATACTGCAGTGAATTTTCATGTACAGGATTTTGCATGGATGTGTGTTTTCAGTTCTCTTGGATATATGCCTAAGAGTGGAATTGCTGGGTCATATAGTGACTATATTTAACCATTTAAGGAACTGCAAACTGTTTTCCAAGGTGGCAGCACTATTTTACATGCCCACCAGCAGTAGATGAGGATTCTCCACACCCTTGCCTATCTCATATTTGACTAAAAGCTTATTTTGACTGAAAACTAATTTGTCCTTCCTTTTGGAAAGGGATGGAACCACAGATGTGACTCGGACCATGCATTTTGGGACTCCTACAGCCTATGAGAAGGTGAGGCAGAGGCAAAACCAAAAAACAAAAACAAAACTCAAGAGGCCCTCTCTGCTTTCTTAAGAAGAACATTGCTTTTACGAAAAGAGATTGTATAAATAAGTAAAAATTATACATGGGATAGTAAAATTGCTCATTACCGTGGAGTTAGGCTTATTTGCTTTATGGAGTTGATTTAATTAATCATCGAGAGTAAGGCATTTGGAGAAATTTTAAAGCATTCTGCTAAGGTCAGGACAGCCCAAGTTCCAGTTTAAATACTTCTGGCTTTCTCTTGAGTCAGGAAATCTCTTTGAGGCTAGGGGTTGGGTAGTGAAATACATGCTTTACAAGCAGTGTCTAGATTTGATCCTGAAAGCCACCCCTCTTCTTTTAAAAGTTCAGCTTATTACAGGCTCAGTACTCTAGGAACTCTCTGAAATGACAGACTGTATTTAGTTTCTGGGGTGATTGGAAGGGGATAGTAGACCTGCGAGGCAGAGGGATGTGTACCAGGAGTCTGGAGACCTGGCTTTAGAACTTTTTAACTGTTTATGACTCTATGATCTTGAACAAAGCACTTACCATCCATCAAAATGGGGATAAAAGTACCCACCCTCCAGGCTCCTTGTGAATTACAGTGAGCCCACTGAGTTCCTGGATCACAGTCACTGCTCAGGGAATGTTGATTGAGTCTCTGAGTGAAGGGAGCGTCTTCAGGAAGATTATCCTAGGAAAATAGCTTTATGTGATGTAGTTGAGCAGATTTCATAGTCTTGGTCCCTTGTCTTATACATTTGTGTGTACAATTGCCTTAATTTGGTTTCTTTGGTGCAATTCTTTTTATGCAGTAGAAAGACCCCCAGACCAAGTTGAGGAGGGCTAAGCTTTAGTCCTGACTCTTCACCTTACTGGCAAGCCTCCAACCTTCCAAGAAGTACTTTTCTTGTCCAGACAGTAGGGAAAACCCTGAGGACAATATGGTGGTAAGGAGTATAGATGTTGAAGCAAGATTGCCTAGCTTCAGGGCTAGAGGCTGCCACTTAGGGACTGTGTGATCTGGGCAGGCCACTGAATTGCTCTGAAAACTGAGGGTAACAATAGTGTCTCCATCTAGACGTGTGGGGTTAAAAGTACAGTGCTTACAACAGTGCCTGGCACAGAGAACTAGCTCAATAAATGTTAGCTAGCATCATCAGTACTCTTTAATTTTTTCAGTCTTTTCAAGGCTCACATGAGACAGAATATGTCATTCATTGTAAAGTCCTATGGGGTCATCTCTCTGACAGTGCTCATGTACTAAAATTAATTTTAAGATTTTCTGAAAAATTTGTCCCATGGCCAGGCTTTTTTTCCCCCATTTTTTCTTTTTACTCTGATTTTCTCTGTGGTATTGCTAAAAACGTAGGCAAGGTTTTCTGAGCTACCAGAAAACTACTGAATTAAAACGTCTGTCCCCATTCTGCAACGTGCTCCTGGGTTTTCTTTGGCAGGAGTGCTTCACATATGTCCTCAAGGGCCACATAGCTGTGAGCGCAGCCGTTTTCCCAACTGGAACCAAAGGTAGGTGGTTCCTTCTGTCCTATGGCAGGCTCTTTTTCTTGTTCAAGAATCAAACATGTCTGACTTTGAGTAGAAGAACATGTTCTTTCCCTCCCTGTGTCAGTCCCCAGCCCCCCTCAGGTTCAGCCAGGACAGGTAGGGGTGCTGCAGGTGAGTCTCCTGGACCCACTGACTGAGCCCAGAGGACCTCCAGGGCGCCAGGCTTAGGATTGGGCCTGGTGTCAGTTGTGTACCTCTCTTCTGATCCCATATAGTATTGGTTGACACATATGGGTGGCTCTCAGGAGAGGACAAACGAGGTATACAGGCTGCAGGTCCTGAGCGGAAGTTGGGGTAGCCTCTTGTCTGTCCTTTAGCATTGGGCCATTGCCTCCTTCCAGGATTCTTGGGATTTTTTTTTACTGGGATCCTTAGCTGTGTACTTCTTTGCTTGAGGACTGGTGGGTGGGGCATTGGATTGGGAATTGACAGGACCTGGGTTGTGAATCTGTTTAGATCAGGCATGCACTCATCTTTCAGAACCTATTTCCTCATCTGTCATGCCTACCTGCCTGCTTGTAGTCTGGTTAGAATCTCAGTTTTGTGATATTGAAATGCTAGGGACCCAGAGCTGGGAAGGGAATGTTTATGCCATTGAATGCAGCCTTTATCTGCTGCAGGTGCCACCCACCCCCTTACCTGCATCCCGGATGGAAGACTGCCTTAGCTTCAGACTGAATCCTGACTGGCTCCTCAGGAGCTCTGATTGTTAGACAGTTCTTTTTTGTGCTGGGCTGAAATCTGAACCCTCCAGTGACTTTTACCCCTGGTTTTTGTTTTGCATTCTGGAGCCAAGCATAATAAATTTAATCTTGAAAGTGCTGTACAAATATCACAAAGTGCTATTTCTGTGTCTTTTCTATTCTGTCTTTCAGGCCACCTTCTCGACTCTTTTGCCCGTTCAGCTTTATGGGATTCTGGCCTGGATTACCTACATGGAACTGGACATGGTGTTGGGTCTTTTTTGAATGTGCATGAGGGTCCTTGCGGCATTAGTTACAAAACATTCTCTGATGAGCCCTTGGAGGCAGGCATGATTGTCACCGATGGTAGGTGTCCCTCACATAGAAGGCATGCATGGATCCTTGAGCCTTTTTGAAAGCTATTTGTTGTTTTTATTTTTTAATTATTTTAAAGTAAATTTGCAATAATTTTCCCCTTCTGTCACTTTGCATTAACACTGCCACTACCACTACCACCAAACTTCTCTTTTCTTTTTCTTTTTTTTTGAGTAGGAGTCTCACTCTGTTGTCCATGCTGGAGTGCAGTGGCATGATTATGGCCACCACAGCCTCAACCTACTGGGCTCAGGTGATCCTTCTGCCTCAGCCTTCCAAGTAGCTGGAACCACAGGCATGCACCACCATACCCAGCTAATTTTTAAATTTATTGTGGAGACAAAGTCTCACCAAATTGCCCCTTGGACTCAGGCAATCCTCTCGCCTCCACCTCCCAAAGTGCTGGGATTACAGGTGTGAGCCACCATGCCCGGCAAACCTTTCTCATTATAAAACTGAAGAAGCTCATTTTTGAAAAAATGAGATTATGGAATAGGTTAAAAAGAAGATGAAAATTATCTGTAATCTTAACTACACAGGGTAATCATGACTTAACATTTTTCTTGCTGTTTTAACTTTTGGTCTTTTTGATATGCAGATATCTTTGATTTTATTGAGACCATACTGGACATATTATCTGCGTTAGCTTTCTAACTTAATAGCTTGCCTTTTCCCATGTCGTTGCCAAATTTTTGTAAATATATTTTAATGCCTGTTTCATTCATTGTGTCTTATGAATATGTACCATGACTTATTTAGTGTATTCTGTTAGTGTACTTCTTACCCTGTAGCCAGTGTTTGGAAACTTCAGAACCTGTCTTTCTGTACCTTAAGTGTCTGTAAAAAAGTGGCCATGTAAGTGAGAGTAGCCTCTTGGCCTCTTACACCTGGATAGAGTGGGTTCTTCACCTGTTTCTTCTTCTCCTTGGAAGAAAGGGTGCTCATCCTAGAAGTGAAAACTCCTCTCTGTGAACATCTTCATCATGAGCTGCTTCTCATTTTGGGGTTTGGCTTGTTTTAGAGCCAGGGTATTATGAAGATGGGGCTTTTGGAATTCGCATTGAGAATGTTGTCCTGGTGGTTCCCATGAAGACCAAGGTGAGTAATTATTTAAAAAAATATCCTATTCCTGATTGTGGGAATATGTAGACTTACATCTTTGGAGCTAAGAGTGTGCCATTCTGGAGCCAACGTGGAGCCTCCTTCCCCTGATACCAGGGACTTTTCTGGAAACCTCCTCTTCTGCAAATCCAGAAAGAAAATCCTTAATGAACTGGGACCCAGAACTGGAATTCACAGAACCCTAGGGCTGACCCTTGCTCCATGTGATTTGGGGCTCTGAGTTCACTAGACATGGCTTCTTGCCATGAAGTCTTCTCTGCTGGGGGTGTTGTTCAAGGGGCCAGTTTTCAGGATCCTCCTAGACCCTGAATCAGAATCTCCAGGGAAAGGGCCTGGAAGCTGTAACTTCATCTCATTCCTCATGTAATTTTTATGAGGTAAAGTTGAACCCTGAGTTATACCACGAGGAGTAGACCTCACAGACAATACAAGACATGCATTACTTCCTCTCACCCATCAGTGTTAGATATTGCAGGGTTTTAGACTTTGCCTAAAAGACCTGTTTACCCCTCCTCCGCTAGTGGTTTTGGAAATGAACAGTTGGAGGGAAGTAGCTTCCTATGTCTGCAAGGAGGTTGACAGTGGGGATCCGCTCTCTTTCCATCTGGAAGTCACTGTTCTTGGAAGGGCCTCCCACCTAACTCCCAAATGCCCTGAAATGATAGAGACCCAGCATGTTCTTTTGTGCCCGGTAGACAAATGTGTTAACATCTGATGGACCTGGCTGGGTCAAGGAAGGCCACACAGTTGACTTTAAAAAATGGTACTGGGGACTTAAACCTCAGCAGTCTTAAGAACCAAAACCAGAGATGCCCGAGGCTAAACACCCCCATGCCCTGCCCCTACTTCCTCCCTCTCAAGGTACACATTAGTTTTGTGGATCTGCTGGTGGGAGCCCCTCAGCACCCTTTGTTTGGCTTTTTCTGTTGCATAGGCTGTTATCTACCCAGTGGAGGAGCTCTTGGAGAATGGCTTCAACTGTGTTCATCCTCCCTGTGTGCCTATGAAAAATGCTGACCAACTGACTGAGTCTTGGCTCCTTGTTACACCTGGCTCTTAGGGGTGGCCACGGATGTTGGAATGATCTCATGGGATTCATCATGGTAAAGAGGAGTAAAATCTTCTGTTTTCTTCCTTCTCCCACAGTATAATTTCAACAACCGGGGAAGCCTAACCTTTGAACCGCTAACTTTGGTTCCAATTCAGACCAAAATGATAGATGTGGATTCTCTTACAGACAAAGAGGTAATGGGAAAGTCTTTGTGGGGATAGGGAGTAGGGTTGGGGTGGGTAGGGTCAGAGGGGTGGGCACGCTATTAGTAGTGGGGGTGGAGAACTACCCTAAGTAGTTCTAATCCCTTCTCTAATCCTAACTGCTAATCCTAAATTCTCGAATCCATTCTCATTTCTTAATTTGGAGGTGTAGGCCAACTGAGTCTGAAAGTTCTAGGTCTCCTGAGTATGCCAGGAGTTTTTCCTATATTTGTTGAGCCTCCAGGTGGCAATTGTATGCTCCTCCTAGCCATTGTGGGGCTGTAGGGTTTTGTGAGGGGGAACAGTTTGCCATTGCTTTTCAGGAGGAAATAGCTGCATTAGTCCTCCATTGCTGCATTGAGGCATGTTTAGCAAACCTGGGCCCATGTGTCTTCCCTACAAAAAGCCAGATGGATGGTGGGGCCTCTTGGCCACTGTATATAGCAGATTGTTTTCTTGTGTTTCATGAAACATTAAGGAAATGAGAAGCAACATCTATTATCATATGTTCAGTTTTCACACAGACAAGGAAGAAGGTGGAACCATCCCTTCTCTGTTACTATGTGGTCATCCTGGGGCCGTGAAAATGTTCACAAAGCCCCAGATGCAACAGTGCTCACTTGCCAGGCTCAGAGGATTATAGGTCTTGAAACTCCTTCAGACCCTGGGCTTGGCAGGTCTGGGTACTTGAGTAAGGCTTGTGGGATCATGCAGGTGATCAAGGTCAGAGCAGGTCAAAAGGACATGAGGGTCAAAATGGGCACGAACCGTTAGCACTGGACAGAAAAACAGTTCCCAAGCCAGGAAGCTGTAAGCCAGGACACAAATTCCAGAGCAGGGCAGAGGCCAGAAGTTACAAACAACAAATGACTGGTGGGAGCCCAAGGCAGAAAGCATCTTATTATTAAGAATAAAACAGTTTTGTTATCTGATGCAGTCCCTGGCCTCATCCCAGGAGCTTTGCGTGCCTCTTGAGGCAGGAACATTTCCTCCATATGGGCTGCTTGGGCTTCATTCTTGGCACAGAAGGAAAGGGCCTCTGGGGGCCAAGGAGTCCCCTTCAGCAGTAGCTGAGGAGTGGGATTCTCCCAGCTAGAAACTTCTTCTGCCTTTTCCACCTCACAGATGGGTGATGGAGGAAGGTCATCTCCTTCTGACTTACTGTCCTCTACGCTTGGGTGCCTTGTTTGGCCATCAGTGCTTGGTTTAGCCAGACATTCCCACTCACAGGAACCAAGCAGTCCCTGCTGATGTTGGTTTATGCAGCTTGCAGATGAATAAGAACAGGAAACTCAGCATGTCAGCACAGTGGCAGTTGTGTCTCTTTAACAGGAAGAACCCTTTCAGGGGTTCAGGGGCTCTTCTTCAGCCTCCGAAAGTAATGTCTGAGGCAAAAGGGAATGAGAACACATAGGTGGGCATGGGTGCCACCCTGTTTATGAGCCTTCTGCCCTATGGGAATCAGGGACTCTACAGTAATAAGCCACTTTGCTGTCTCGGAAGCCTAAGACTGTGGCTTCCTACTGAGTAATTCTAGGCCATGCAATCCTTCCTGTCCACATAAAGTGTATGGATCCGGAGACATTTCTCTTATATGACATTCTACTTTATCCAGGGAAATAGTGGATGAGCAAGGTTAAGCTAGGCTATTCTTTTCTTGAAGGAGAGTTCTGTTAACTGGTGACTCAATCTCTCCTATAACATTGGACATAGGCCAGTGGCAGTTTGCATACCCAAATCATTGAACTGTTCTTTTGGCCAGTTACTCTTTATATTTTTATAGGGCAGATGATGTCTTCTTATCTTGGGGATCATAAGCAAGTTCCACAAATAAAAGATGACGATACTTAACATACCAATAGAGTACGGTATTGTTTATTATTTATATAGTAGTATTATTACCTTTTTGGTATAAAGTACCTTTCCTGTGTACCTCTTAATAAGTCCAGGGCTTCATTCTGTCTGAAGGCACAGTAATACTGCATAACAATATTCTGTCCGGTTTTTTTTTTTTTTTTTTGCTGTTGGTTTGGGTTTGCATTCCCATCATTTGTCACCAGATGGCAGCAAAGGACCTTGGTCAGATGGAATGTGGGCTGCTGCAGACTATCAGGGCCTTGGGATGTTGCTCAGGCTCCGTTGAGATTGTCAACACTCCTCCTTTTCTCCCCCTCCACCCAACCTAAAGGGCCTTGAGAGTTTCCCTGTGGCCCCAGGGTTACACCGGATGCTGCTGTCCCTGTCACAGTTGAGCTGCTTTGAATGACAGGCTGCCTTGTCTCCCTGCTGGCCTTCCTATGGACACATGACAGTTCGCTTGCTTTTGACACCCCCTCCCACCCGCACCACTTCCCCAACTCCCAAAAAAAGGTTAATAGGCTCTTCTCAGTAGGAGCTGGAACGTGGGCTGGGCTGGGCTGGGCTGAACCAGTTGGCAGCTCCACCCCATCTGTCTGCCCTCAATCCCTGTTGGCTCGTGTGTCCATCCTGACTCCTAGTTGGTCTCTGGCACCTGGTTAGACTATAGTCCCTGTAGTCAGTGCTTATGTAACACCACTGCCTTCCTAAGTGACCTTTGGCTCATTTACAACAATCACACCCATGGCAGTGTCAGTCTCATTACCCTTACTACAGCTGCGCCATGGACAATGAAGAATGGGGCTTACTGTACCCTCCATAAAACTTGCTTCACGCCAGTCCTTATCTCTCTTTGCCCGAACCAAGTGAGAGAGTTCACCCTTTTACCTATCCCAGAGCTTTCACCATCACGTCTAGTTGATCAGCCCAACCCAGACACCAAGTCCTGCTAGCACCTCCTTTCTCTTAATCTCTTTTTGTCTATTGCTATTGTAGCATATTGAACTGAGGGTCTGAAAGTCAAGCTGACTCCCAGTCCTGCTCTGTAGTGCCACAGTCTTTAACCACTAAAGGTTTTGGATTCTTATAAGCAGTCGCTCTCATAAGACCCGCATAGGCTTGGTTGATCCTAGTTTATTCAACTTTGTCAGTGGGTATAGGATCTGTAACTCAGTGCATTGGCAGGATAGCTTCAGGTATGTCTCTTAGTAGGAGTCCTTATGGAGTCCAGGGGCTATTCAGGTGCTCTTCCCCGACTTACCACCTCCCCAAGATGACTCTGGTACAAGGGAATAAAGCCACACTGGTGGGTACAGTAGCTGCTGGCTTGGAGACTATTGTTTCTAATAGTAAACTTTTAGGAGAATTTTCACCATAAGCAATAGTTCCATCTATTTCCAGGGAAACAGAACACAAGGAAATCACTTGTCCATGAGCATGGGGAAGGGGTTTTGTGCATGCTTACTCTCAACTTGTGATCGTAGCGTATGGCGTCCTTTCTCTTGGCCTGTGTAGCCTTTTGACTTAGGCTGATGGTGAATACTGAGTCTGTCCTTCTCCCCACTGCAGTGCGACTGGCTCAACAATTACCACCTGACCTGCAGGGATGTGATCGGGAAGGAGCTTCAGAAACAGGGCCGCCAGGAAGCTCTCGAGTGGCTCATCAGAGAGACGCAACCCATCTCCAAAGAGCATTAATACCTTCCTGGCTTTTGTTTTTGCAAAATGCTCTGGGGAAAGGAAGAAATGTGGCAGATCCCTGACATCTTTCCCCTTTCCTCTCCTTTCTCCCTACCTCCCCTTTTTACTTTAGACTCTAAGAAGAACAGAAATCTTATTCTCTTTGATATTTTCTTGCAGACGCTCAGTCTTTTATGATTTTTAATTGTTGAGAATGAGCCACGAATAAAATTGCTGTACCAGAAAGAGGGTCCCCACAAAGCTGAACACTTGATATGAAGATGCTCTGAGTTCTCTGGCCAGTGATGGTAAAACGATGAGTGCTCCATGACAGTCACGTTCCAGGTGCTAGTACATCATTCATGATCACCTTAATGTTCATGAGACTATATTTATGATCAGTGAATAAAAATGTCAAAACGGTGCTTTGTCTCAGCTGTCTCTTTCCTCACAGTACTATCCCCCAGCAAGCCAGGTGAGCTGATCTCCAGGGCTGCTGGCTCCTTGGTGGAAATTTTCTAGGTGGAATGCCCAGTTTGTGATGAGACCCATGGCCTTCCTGAATGTTTTCTGGCTTAATCATAAACCTTTTTTCCTTTTCTCTGGAAAATGTAGTACTTTGGTGAGGGTGAGTATTTTTACCTTAGTTTTTTCTGATTTTAAAATGTGTCCTTGATATATAACAAACAGTAATTAAAAAATTATGTAAAAAGTGAGAGTTTTCCATAGTCTACCCTGTAGTAGTCTCTCACCCACATCACTGCACCTCTTACTGCTCCTCTTACTTGTAGGCAGCATTCTGCCACAAGTGCCTGTGACTTTCATTCTCCAGGCTTTCTTTTGACTTGTACATATGGGACAAGCCCCAAGGGTTGGGAGACAGTATCTCTGAGACCTCATGCCATCATGATTGGGGATGGGCAAATATACTTCATCATCCATTGGTTGGAATATCCGAGGTGTGTCCTACACTGTCTTTTAGGATTTCCCTGTGGGATCAAGTCCCGTTGCTCACCACAGTAACTTGCTCAGGAACATACCCTCTATTTTCTGTTTTCTCTCTTTTATTTTCTATTTCTCTGCTGTTCCATCAGTGTTTCCTGGTGCCCTCGCCAATAGACCACTGACAGTTACATGTAAATCTTTGTTTTATGGCCTTCTTCTTTGGGAACCCAACCTAAGACATACTCCTTAGGCGTAACCACTATTACCATTTACGTGTTTATTTTTGTTGACTTATTTTTTTATATTCAGAATTCAGCAAAACACAGTATTTGTGTATGTATAAAGAGTATATATGCACACACGTGAACATACACATACCATATTTACAAACACTGAATCAATCCAATGTACATATTGTGCTTTTTAGCAATATCTCTAAGTTATTTTCCTATATTGATATATATAGACCTAATTCTTTTTCTTCTTCTTCTTCTTATTGTTATTTGAGTTGGAGTCTCACTCTGTCGTCCAGACTGGAGTGCAGTGGCCGCTCCCGCCCACCACAGCCTTGACCTGCTGGGCTCCGGCGATCCTTCCACCTCAGCCTTCCAAGTAGCTGGAACTACAGGCGTGCGCTACCACGTCCAGCTAACTTTTTTGATTTACTGTAGAGATGAGGTCTCGCCAAGTTGCTCAGGCGGGTCTCGAACCCTCGGGCTCAGGCAATTCACTCACCTCGGCCTCCCAAAGTACGGGATTACAGGCTGAGCCACCGAGCCTGGCTGACCTAATTATTTTTAATGAATAAACTATCTATATATGTATAGATAGATAGCCATACAATTTTATATTTATATATAAACCATACAATTTTAATATATATATTAAAAATTAGTCTCAGGAAATCTTTTTTAAAAACAATAATACTAGCTTTTAAACTAATAATTTTTTAAAGTATTAGTCTCAAATCATATAAAAAACAAACTGGAATCACAAACCATTGTTAAAATTACGCTTTTATAATTACCCATGTTTTTACTTTTCTTGAGATTTTTATTTCTTCCTATGTCTTTGAGTTAGTCTTGTGTCCTTTCATTTTACCTTGCAGAACTTCTTAAGCATTTATTTCAGGGCAGTTCTACTGGTAATGAACTCCTGTAGCTTATGTTTATCTGGGAATGTCTTAATTTCTCCCTGGTTTGAAGGACAGTTTTACTGGATATTGAATTATTTTTTTATTATAGAGATGAGGTCTCGCCAAGTTGCCCAGGCGGGTCTCGAACCTACAGGCTCAGGCAATTCACTCACCTCAGCCTCCCGAAGTGCGGGATTTCAGGCTGAACCACCGAGCCCGGCTGAATATTGAATTTTTAGTGGATAGGTTTTTTTTTTTTTTTTTTTTTTTTTTAGCAGTTTGAATATATTTGGCCTACTTCCTTCTGGCCTCCAAAATTTTTGATGCAAAATATGCAGGTAATCTTATTTAAGATCACTTGTATGTTATAAATCGTCTTTCTTGCTGTTTTCAAAACTCTCCTTTTGTCTCTGGCTTTTGGATGTTTAATTATAATGTTTTTGTTATGGATCTCTTGGAGTTAATCTTACTTGGAGTTCATTGGTCTTCTTGGATGTTTTTATTCATTTCTAACATCAAATTTGGGAATTTTCCAGCCATTTTTTTTCCTTCAAATGTTATCTCTGTGACTTTCTGTCTTCTCCTTTTGAGATTCCCAAAAATGTGTATATTGGTCTGCTTGATGGTGTCCCACAGGTCTCCTAGGCTCTGTTTCTCAAACTCAAAAATTTTTATTGTCCTATCTTCAAGTTCATTGATTCTCTCTTCTGCCTGCTCATATCTGCCTTTGAATCCCTCTAGTGAATTTTTCATTTCAGTTACTGTACTTTTCAGCTCCAGAATTTCCTTTTGGCTGCTTATTAGGCATTCTACCACTTTTTTTTTTTTTGAGTTGGAGTCCTTCCGCCTCAGCCTTCCAAGTAGCTGGAACTACAGGCGCGCACTACCATGCCTGGCTAATTTTTGATTTATTGTAGAGATGAGGTCTCGCCAAGTTGCCCAGGCGGGGCTTGAACCCACGGGCTCAGGCAATCCACTCACCTCAGCCTCCCAAGGCGTGGGATTACAGGCTGAGCCACCGAGCCCGGCTTGATATTTCCCTTTTCCCCCCATTGTTTTCATGACTTTCTTTACATTTTGCTTTAGTTCTTTGGGAATCTTTAAGACAGTTTTGCCTGTTAGATTTGCTCTCAGATCTTTTTTTCAGGGATAGTGTTCTGTTGATTCATTTTTTTCCTTTGAATGTGCCATACTTTCCTGTGAATTTTTGTTGAATATTGGATATTTGAATCTAATAATATGGTAACTCTAGAAATCAGATTCTTCTCTAGGGTTGCTGGTTTTTGTTACTGTTATTTATTATTATTAATTGTTATTAATAATTATTAATTATTAATTGTTGTAGGTGGTCTCTGGTCCAAGGGTCAGCCTGAGGTATAAACTTCAGGCCTATGCAGGTCTCTTCTGAGCCTGAAACTTTCCCTCAGTATGTGCAGTCACTTTCTGATTTTTCCCATATATACAGTTGTTTCTGAGTGCCCTAGTCTTTAATGTCCAGCTTCCAACAAGGGAAAAAGAAAAATGAAAGGAGGAAAAAGGGCTCTTGCCCTATAAATCCCTTGGCAGTCACTGTCACTTCAGTCAGAGGGGGAAGAGGGGATTTCAGCACTGGGGGAATGTATAGCAACAATGGTTGCCTGCCCTTTGTTTGCATTTTTTTTTTTTTTTTTTTTTTTTTAGTTGGAGTCTTACTCTGTTGCCCAGACTGGAGTGCAGTGGCCGCTCCCGGCCACCGCAGCCTTGACATGCTGGGCTCCGGTGATCTTTCCGCCTCAGCTTTCCAAGTAGCCGGAATTACAGGCATGCGCTACCACGCCCGGCTAATTTTTTGATTTATTGTAGAGATGAGGTCTCGCTGCCCAGGCGGGTCTTGAACCCGCGGGCTCAGGCAATCCACTCACCTCAGCCTCCCAAAGGCGTGGGATTACAGGCTGAGCCACCGAGCCCGGCTTTGTTTGCATTTTTGTGATCAGAAGTAGCAGTAAGCAATCAGAGCACAGGTCCCCAATATTTGGAGGTCAGGGTTCCTTTTGCTCGTTCTGGCTTCTGCAAATTGTGTGCAGGTTGCTCTAGGAACATGTGCACAGCCGCTTGCCAAGGGGCTGGTAGTGGCCCCTATTGTGCTAAGAACAACTGAAATTAACCTCAATTTACAGTCCAAGCCTTTCCCTGGAATTTATAAGCCTTCAGTGGACTCCAGAGTTCCAGCATAGTTCCAGCAGACAAGATTTTGCAAGTGCAGTTGTCCAGGTGGGGAGACAGATTCCATTCCTGGTGCTTTCTATTTCTTTCATCGTCCCAGAATCCTCTCATTAAATCTTAAACCATATCTTTAATTTGAGTGGCTCTGACAAATGAATAAATATAAGCATACTTTGGCTGTTCATCAAATCATGGTTGTCACTGTCCATTACTTTCTCTACCCGGGGAAGCAGAAAATGAAACAATCTATATTTACCATTCAGAAGCAGGTGGCAGCATAGAGAATTTCACTGGTATGTTGGACCTAAGTTGACAAAGAATGCTTAAAAGCCAGCAAACATTTATTTGTGTGTGTGTGTTTATTTTTTTATCTCCCTTTTTTTTTTCCCTGAAGGATCATTGATTCCAACTTGATATGTGGGAAGAAGTAAGATAGACTGTTGCTTCTCAGGTTATATTTCTAACTAGGTCAGGAAAGCATAGAGGCTGTGCCTCCCAATAATAGGATATATTTTGATTCACCAAAGATCAATTCTTGAATGCTTTTTGTCCATACTTGCTCATATTTCTAATATGTACCATAAAATTGAACTTAAAAGAGAAATTTCTCCCCAACTGATAGAATATATTAATCATGTTTCTCATCTGTCCTTCCTCTGGGAGTTGGAAGATTTCCCTCAGGACTCAGACTGTCACCTTCTCTGATATCCCAAAGGCTTCCATTTTTCAGAAAATGGGAGCCATGAATCGCAGTTGATTTGGAGTTTAAACAGACCATAACTCAAGGGTAACGACAGCTCTTACTGTTTATTCATCAGACTGCTAAGCCTGTTACTTCCCGAGGAAGCCTCATAGCAAAGTTTGACTTAATTGGCTCAAGCTGGAGAAGCAAAGTTAACAGGTGCTGGTGCCTGGAGCTTCCTTCCTGGACCTGCATCATTTTAGTTAAGTCCAAGAGACATAAACTAGGCAAGATGGCCCCATAAAGATGGAGGACCTGAATAAAACTCATGTGCCAGAGCTCAGAGGGGAGATGGGGAGATAAAAACGTAGATGAAAAAAAAATCACTCTTAAAAGTAAATGATAAATGTTGGGTAGGAAAATTTGGGGCATGATGCTACATTTACAGAATAACTTCAGGGAATCTGATCTTTTTCTTTGTCTTGCTCACTTTGTTCCCTGGTGAAGTTTTATGTGCAAGGTAGTGAGGAATCAAGGAAGGGGACAGATGTGGGGCCCCTGCGGTGAACACTCCAGGGCTGATTTCCGGGAAGCTTGTTTACCCTCTGGTATGCACCCATCTGTGCCTCCTGCCAGTAAGAGGGGCCTGCTCCCACCATCTCAACTCTCAGGGCTTCTCCAGCCTGAGGGCTAGGGCAGGCATCTGGCCACCTGGCAACAACCATCAGTCGTTTCCCATTAGGCTCATCAGGGTTAAGAGTGGGCCACTGTGAAAGGAACCAGAGCTGTACTAACAAGCCACGAGGGAGGTGTTGCCTTTAGTGTTTCCCAGCTGCTGGGGATTTATACTGGCAAGGACGTGAAGACTCAGCATGAAGTCCTTTGTGGCACCTTTCAAGCAACAGCCTGAGCAACGTTGGCCTCCAGGGAGAGACAGGAGGGAGAATGCTTGGCAGTTCTAAAACCCTACTGTGGTTGCTAGTTCCTGCAAGTAGATGGAGTACAGAGATTAAGACATTCATAGGATCAGGATATGAAAACAAAAATGCAGATTCTGGTAAGTTGGTGACAGTTGTGACATAGTGCTTGAATCTCTCCAAATCGAAAACAGAAACTGGAATAAAAAAACTAGAGCTCATGGATGAGATCTACACCAGATATAGGTAGGTGACAAGCATCTCCACAGACCCTTAATATGAACAGATGAAGACTAAACTAGTGTTACTGGTATCTGTGCACAGGAAGTAATGTGTCTGGTGGACTTAAGAACAGAACAGTACAGAAATACTTATCAGGAGGTTAAAATTTCGGTGAACCAATTTGAGAGCAGCCACTAACACTGGGAACATTTTGCACCTCCAGTGGGTGAGTGTGAGGGATTTGTGGTTAGGCCAGCAGGGGCTGAAGTCAAGTTCCAGGAACTTCCAGGACAAAGCCCACACTGAGGAAAAGGATCAGGACAGGCACAGTAGAGACAAAGGAGGAAGTTTCTTAGGAGGAAGATAGCCAGGAGATCTCAGAAAGGAAGTGCTATATTTTTGAACACTTCACAAAATCAACAGAAAAGGGAGCTCTAGAGCCCTAAATAAATTCAAGTCTCCCAGAAGTTCAAAAAAATTAATTTCACATAAAAAAGATTAAGGCAAAGGCTATGCAAACAGAAGGAAAACAAAGTGCAGCATGACATGCCTATAATGACACATATCACAAAGACATGCCCATAAAGCATATGGAAATTACAATGTTCAAAACACATTAATAGGTTTAAAAATAGTGTATGCAAGAACAACAACATATAACAGAGAATTAGAAAAGCTGAGAAATTATGTGAGAGAACTCAGGAAAGAATGAAAAAAAAACCAATTTAAATAATGAAGACTAAAGTAGTAAGAACATGAGAATGAATAAACACAACAGATGATCTTAAATAGAAGATGAAGAGGAATATTTAAAAAATTAAAATGAATAAAAAAGGATTAAGAGAAAGTGATAAATATAGAAAACAGGCAAAACATTCAAAGAAAACTAAAGCAAGAGAACAGAACAAATATTAAAAGCTATGATTAAATAAAACATTTGATAAAAGTTTGAAACTACACTTTGAAGAGACACACCCTATAACTGAATAAATAGACTCAGAATGGTCAACAGGACAAATTATAACAAAATGTTTGTACTTTAAAGAAAAAGAAAAAAATTATCTAGTAATCAGACAAAAGATCAACTAATTTATAGTGAAAAGAATATGAAATTGCTCTTAGAATTTTTCACAGTGATACTTCAGGTCAGAAGAGAATGGAATGACATGGAGTTGTGGTTACAAGGATATTCACTATAATTCAGTAAGCCTCACGTTTGTCTTACATGGTTTTCTGCATCTGTGCTAAATTTAATAATAAAAAAGTTTAAAAAGAGGCTGGGTGTGGTGGCTTGTACCCTAGCACTTTGAGAGACCAAGTCTGGAGGATTGCTTGAGCCCAGGAGTCTGCGACCAACCTGGGCAACATAGTGAGACCTTGTATCTACAAAGATTAAAAAAATTAGCCAAGTTTGTTGGTGGTAGTTCCAGCTACTCAGGAGGCTGAGGTGGAAGAATCCTCTGAACCCAGGAAGTCAAGGGTGTGGTGACCCATGATTGTGCCACTGCACTCCAGTTTGGGGGACAGAGAGAGAGCCCCAACTCAAAAATAAAGTTTTAAAAAGAGTACTAACAGTGGCTAGGTGGGCAAGGTAATAGTTAAAGCTGGTGGATTTGGACTATGATGGATGGGAGAGCAGTGCTGAGTGAGAAGGCAGGCCGGGCTCCGTGGCTCAGCCTGTAATCCTGCGCCTTTGGGAGGCTGAGGTGAGTGGATTGCCTGAGCCTGCAAGTTCAAGACCCACCTGGGAAGCAAGACCTCATCTCTACAATAAATCAAAAATTAGCCAGGCGTGGTAGCGCGCGCCTGTAGTTCCAGCTACTTGGAAGGCTGAGGCAGAAGGATAGCTGGAGACCAGCAGGTCGAGGCTGCGGTGGCCGGGAGCGGCCACTGCACTCCAGTCTGGGCGACTCAGGTCCCATTTCCGGCCCATTTGCTGCAGGAGAAAAAGGACTCACAGGGAAAGAGTGAAGGTGTGATTTTCAAAGAGGAGCTGAAATTGTGTGTGTGAACATACCATAATTTTTAAATGTGCACAATCAACTTACAATTATACAAAACAAAATAATATCACCTGTGGGTCAATCAAGCAAAAAGTGTGTGACCTGAATTATTTCTTGGGCAGCAGTTGTGGCTTCTTATAGTGCTGAACACTCCTTAAGGACAGGCCTACAGCTGCCACACTCCTCTCCCGGCAACCTGGAGGCCAGGTGACTGCTATTGAAGGAGGGAAGAGTCACTGAGCAGCGATCACAGACACCCGAAGCTTAGGTGTTCCCACTGCACGCTCTGAAAGGCAAAAGGCATGAGGTCATTTGGTTGGGGATCTTATTCTCAGTCTGGGGTCCTCTGTGTCCTGTTAGGGTGAACTCCAACTTGGAAGCAAGCCATATGAGGCCCAGGTTGAAGGCCAAAACCAACATCATCCTGTTTCCTGGTCTCCTGGCTCCCAGGCCAGAGCCCTTTGCCCCAGGAGGATAGTGCTACTTCCCCAATGCCCATCCTATTTGTGGGTCAGTACAGCTGCTGACCCTCCCCACCTGGATGGAGGGCGCCCTCCTGACCTTCATCTTTTGAATTCCTTTTCACCTTTCGATTTTAGTGCAAATCCTGTACATCTCTCCATGAAGAGTTTCTTGATGTCCCCGCTGCAGTTCTGTGCTCATTTTCTTGACAAACTCTAATTGATATTATTTATTTATTTATATTTATTTACTGTTTTGGCTATAGACTTTTTTTTATTTTTAATTTTAAATATGTGGGGTACAATTCAGGATTAGGTATACAAATGTTCATGCAGGTACTCTTGTTGATGAGGTGTGTCCCCCCTCCCCTGGCAGTTTCCCACTACTGCCAATCCCTTTCTTATAGTATTACGATAGTTGATCAACTTCTACTTATGAGTGAGAACATGTGACACTTGGTTCTCTGTTTCTGTGATAGGTCACTCAGTATTATAGCCTCCAAGTCCATCCAAATTGCTGAGAAGTTCATAATTTTGTCCTTCTTTATGGCTACATAATATTCCATCATGTGTATGTACCACATTTTTTGAATCCAGTCCTCTTTTGATAGGCAGCACGGTTCGTTCCATGTTTTTGCTATTGAGAATAATGCTGCAATAAACATGCATATACAGGTATCTTTTTCATAGAGTGATTTGAGTTCCTCCAGGTATATTCACAGTAGGGGGATTGCAGGGTGGTATGGGAGGTCAATGTTTAAATCTTTTAGGAATCGCTACACTGTTTTCCACAGAGGTTGTACTAAGAGGTTTCCACCAACGGTGTAGAATTGTTCTCTTTCCCCCACATCCTCTCCAGCATCTGTTGTTTTTTGAGTTATTGATGATGGCCATTCTGACTGGAGTTAGGTGGTATCTCAGTGTGGTTTTAATTTGCACTTCTTTGATGACCAGTGAGGCTGAACATTTTTTCATGTATCTGTTGCCTGCTTGCATGTCTTCTTTTGAGAAGTGTCTATTTATACCTTTTGCCCAGTTTGTAAAGGGGCTGTTAGTTTTTTTCTTTTTGTCAACTCTAAATGGATCTAAGACCTAAAATAAAACCTCAAACTATAAGAAACCTTAGAAAACACAGGAGACACCCTTATGGAAATTGAACTGGCAACCAATTCCTGATCAAATCCCCAAGTGCCCATGCCATAAGAGATAAAATAGAAAAGTGGGACCTCATCAAACTGATAAGCTTCTGCACAAAGAAACCATTGAGAGAGTGGGGAGACAGCCCACAGACTGGGAAAAAATATTTGCCAACTGTATATCTGACAAAGGCATCAAAGGATCTACAAGGAACTCATATGTGCTGATAATCCTTTTTAAAATTTAACTTTTCCCATGTTTCCCCAACTAGACTTGTAGTTCCTTGGGATCCAACACCAGCTATTGTCCAGTACTGGCCACATAATAGATGCTCAATAAATACTTAATTGATAGAATGGTGAAGACATTCCAAACAAGTTTACAACAGAGTGGATGAAGGGAGCAGAACTGAATACAGTTCTGCCACATAGTAGCTGGTAACCCTATCTATCTTCTCTGGCCTCTAGTTTTATCCTTTACAAAATGGGGTATTAATGATATCTACTGACAGCATATTTGTGAGACTTACAAGAAATAATGTGCACAAATTACTTAACACACTTTTAACCCCCGTTGTTATACTATACCTAGGAAGCACTCAGTAAACATTAGCTGTTTATTATGACAGGGCACCTATATTTTTATTTATTTATTTTTTATGTTGTATTCTAAAGATGTAGGATACAATTCAATCCAGGATTAGGTATACACGTGAGGGCACCTATATTTTTAAGCAACAAGGAGAGGTGCACATCCTGTTTTGACTTTTCTACTTATTGTCTCTATTTCTTCCCAAATCCCTCCCAACTTTCTTTTATCACTATTTTTAAAAACAAACTTTATTGTTTAGAACACTTTTAGATTTACTGTGAAGACAACAGTGAGAATTTTTTAATGCTCCACACCCAGTTTCCACCATTATTATCATCTTATGTTAGTGTAGTATATTTGTCACAATTAGTTATTAAAGACCATACCTTATTCAGATTTCCTTAATTTTTAAACTAATTCCTTTTTCCGTTACAGAATCCCATTCAGGATACCACATTACATTTAGTTGTCATGGCATCTTAGGTTGTGACAGTTTCTTACACTTTCTTATTTTTGATCACCTTGACAGCTTTGATGAGTACTGGTCAAACACTTTGTGAAATATCCTTATACTGGGATTTTTTGCATGTTTTTCTCATGATTAGGCTGTGGATCTAGGCTTTCAGGAGGAAGAGACAGAGGCAAAGTGCCATTTTTATCACATCATATCAAGGGTACATACTATCAACATGAATTTTCACAGTTGGTGTTGACCTTGAACAACTGGCTGGGGCCATACTTGTTATTTTCTCCACTGGAAAGTTACATTTTAACCTCCATTGTCATACTGTACTCTTTGGAAGAAGTCATTATGTGGGAAGGTATGTTCTACCTTCTTGAGGGCATAGTGTCCACATAAATTATCTGGAATTCTTCTACATAAGAGATCTGTATCTGTCTCTTTTCCCACATTTATTTATTGCTTCATATCCATGTGGACTTACAGATATTTATTTTACACTTTGGATTTGAATCACTACTACTTTATTTACTTGCTCAGATTGTTCCAGCTTTGGTCACTGGGAGCTCTTTCATTGGCTCCTGTGTCCCTTTGATATATTTCCGTTGTATGTGTGAGTGTGTGAAAGTGTGTGTGTGTGTAGCATGTGTGTGTGAGAGTGTGTGTGTATGTGAGAAAGCATGTGTGTATGTGTGTGTGAACATGTGTGTGTGAGCATATGTGTGTGTGTGAATATGTGTGTGTGTGAGCATGTGCACACTTTAAGCACTTCTTTACTTTCTGGCACTACAAGCTACAAGATGCTCCCGGTTCATCTTGTGCATTTCCTGCTCCAATTCAGGAATCAGCCATCTTTTCAAGAAGCTCTAGTTCCTTTTATTGGAAAGGTGTTTAAAATGAAAATCTGTACAAGTACAGGCATATAGACCAATGGAACAGAATAGAGATTCCGGAAGCAGAACCTCAATTTCTCAACCAACTCATCTTTGACAAAGCTTCCAACAACTGCCACTGGGGAGAGGAGAACCTATTCAGTAAATGGTGCCGGGAAAACTGGCTGACCACATGCAGAAGATTGAAACAGGACCCCTACCTCTCACCATACACAAAAATTAACTCTAAATGGATCAAAGACCTAAACATAAAACCTCAAACTATAAGAATCTAAGAAAATACAGGAGACACCCTTATGGAAATTGGAACTGGCATCCAATTCCTATTCAGAACCCTAAATGCCCATACCTTAAGGAATAAGACAGACAAGTGGGACCTCATCAAACTAATAAGCTTCTGCAATCAAAAGAAACCATGAAGAGAGCAGGGAGGCAACCCACTGAATGGGAAAAAATATTTGCCAGTCGTATATCTGACAAAGGTCTAACATCTAGGATCTACAAGGAACTCAAACGCGTCGAAAGGGAAAAAACAACCCCATTAAAAAGTGGGCAAAAGATACGAATAGACACTTCTCTAAAGAAGATATACGGGTAGCGAACAGACACATGAAAAAGTGCTCAGCCTCACTCATCATCAGAGAAATGCAAACCAAAACCACATTGAGGTACCACTTTTGCCAGTAAGAATGATCATCATTAATAAAACAAACAACAACAGATGCTGGTGAGGATGTGGAGAAAATAGAACGCTTCTACACTGCTGGTGGGAATGCAAACTAGTGCAACCTCTTTGGAAGACAGTGTGGCAATTTCTAAAAGAACTAGAAATTGACCTTCTATATGACCCAGCAATTCCCCTATTGGGAATATACCCAGCAATTCCCCTATTGGGAATATACCCAGAGGAACTCAAATCATTCTACAAACAAGATAGCTGCACGCGTATGTTTGTTGCAACTCTATTCACAATGGCAAAAACATGGAACCAACCATGTTGCCCATCGAAGATGGACTGGATTAAAAAAATGTACATATACACAATGGGATATTATGCAGCCATAAAGAAGGACAAACATGGACTTCGCAGCAACTTGGATGGATTTAGAGTTGTTTATACTCAGTGATCTATCACGGAAACAAAGAACAGAGTACCATATGTTTTCATTCATAAGCAGACCTTGAACAATAATAATACAGTAAGAGAGGTATTGGCAGTAGTGGGAAACTGTAAGGGGAGGAGGAGTGGGATTGGTAGTTGAGGAAAACTACTAGGGGAGGGAGAGGCATACCTCATCTACAAGGGTACCTGCATCATCAATGTTTGTATACCTAACCCTGAATTGTACCCCACATCTTTATAATAATAAAAAAATAAAATGAAGATCTGGGCACTCATAGGTTCTTTACTACTGCACTTTCATTGCTTCTAGACCCTCTCAGCTGAGAACAAAGACATTAACCTATGTGTCATATGCACATATTTTCAAATGTAGTCATGTGTCTACATCAAGCTCAACATGAACTCATACTGATGTCTCCAACTCTATTCCATAGTTGCCCTCCTTTGTGTGTCTATAATCTCCCACTCTACCAGTGAGAAACCTGGCTCTCACCACCTGCCATCCATTTGCATAATTGATCAATTCTAGTGTACATGTATAGCAGTATTCAGATTGTTAACCTATACTACTGTGAGGAGCAACTTTATCAGCTCGAGTGCAGTGTTTATGTGCAGTTCTTGTTGCTTTGCTTTTACAGGCTCCACTCATCTATTTCCAAAGTTGCCTAGGTCAGTATCTTTCTTCCCACCTCTTTCAGTGAGGTTGTTTCATACATTTTAGTATAGTGAACTCATTTTGTCATGTACTGCATTCCATACTAGAGTTCCTTTGACCTCCTAAATGATTTTTTAAATTTGCATACATTAAAGTTCATTGGCTGTGTTGTAAGTGTTCAATAGGTTTTGATAAATGCATAGTGTCATGTATCCACAATTAAAGAATCATACAGAATAGTTTCATCACTTGAAAAAAAACGTCCCCTGGGTGTCACCTATTCAGGCTTCACTGCAAGCTCCTGGCAACACTGATATTTTCTTTTTTTTTTTTTTTACTGACTATAGTTTTGTTTTTTTCCAGATGTCATAAAACTGACATAATACATCATGTATTCTTCATGTATTTTTCAATGACTCCTCTCACTTAGCAATATGTATTTAAGATTCATCCATGTCCTTTCATGGCTTGATAGCTTATTTCTTTTATCACAAAATAATATTCCATTATATAGACATACCAGTTTCACCTATTGAAAGACATCTTGGTTGCTTCCTAATATATATATATATATATATATATATATATATATATATATATATATATATATATTTAAATCAAAAGAGAATGTTTTTTATTACAAAGAAAATTTTTATTTTATTTTTCCTTTATAGAAGTAACACATGAGAGAAGAGTATTACAGTGGTTAAAAACATGTGTTCTAAAGCAGGTGACACTGTGTACCAGCTGTGAGTCCTTAGGTAGGAGCACAAACTCTCTGAAACGTGAAGTTGGTGGCATCTCCTGTTGTTTTGTTGTGAGGACTGAATGAGAAAGCCCCTGTAGAGTGTCCTTGAATGTCTGCTCTGTGTGTTCCTTCATGTCCCCCAAAACTACTTAAAAAAATCATTTGCATTCTTATTGACATATAATTCGCATATCATACAGTTCACTTATTTAAAGTGAGACACGGTGTTGCTGGTGGTGCTTTCTTGATCTCTCCAGAAGATGTCCAAAAAGGTCTTCACACAGAGATATCATGACTATAAAGTGCATCCTCATTTCTGAGTTGTTAAAATGTGAGACAAAAAATAGAACACATCTCATTATAGGGGATCTGACCAAGCCTATGCTAGGTGTGATCTGTTGTGGCGCCCTAGGAGAAGGGGTGAGTCGGGGAGCGGGGGTGTCCGGCTCTCCCCACCACTCCCTGCTCTCTTCTTTTCACCCAGAGATGCCCTGGTGGGATGGCGGGGGAAGACACACGTTTCCGAACAATAGACAGATTTTTGAAGAAAAGGAGGATGAGTCCAAGGAGATGCTTGAAAAACCCTAAGGGACAGATCCTGGGGTTTCCACGGCAGAAGGTGTCGCATGCCCAGGGTAAGGAGGGCATTACTCTGAGACTCTGGTGTTGGGAATTTCCAGCACACCCTGCAGATTGAGCACCGCGGCATCTGAAGCACTCCTGTGTGCTCTGCCAGCAGGTGGCACTGTGGTTCTGTGGAGACGGCAGAGACCACCAACCGGCGGAGGAAGCGAGGGGACTCGGATGTGCGACCCGCGGAGGACCCAGGAGCCCTCACGTGGAGGCTGCATGTGGCTGCCACTCAGTGTCCTCTCAGAGGCCATTGCACCCGGCCCACGACTGTAGGCAGGAGTGTAGAATTCATTTAATCAACTTTGAAATGCCAGCTCTGATGGGAGCCTCTGCCAGGTGTGATGACGAGAAGAGAAAGACGTTTCCCACAGAGCACGTGTGTTCACAGAGACATTTGCCCCCATGTGATCACAGCACAGGGAGGTTATGATGCAAGTGGAACAGACAGGGGGTTTCTATAGAACGTCGCTAGGGTGTCCCTTGGTTGGGTCCCAGTGCTCTGTCCCAGTTGTACACACTGTGCCTGGCTCAGACTTCCTCCAGCTGTGTGCGAGTCCATTTAGTGAGGACAGACTAGCTCTGGCCTCTGTGTTAGGCGCCAGCCTCGCCCCCTAGCCTTTTTATCTTCACAGTCAAAAATCTCACCTCCTTTCCCTTTCACTCCGGGACTCTTTTCCTGTGATCCTTTGTGACTTTCCTGGGACTTTGTCCCATTTTGTCTTAAACATGAAAGCGGATGTCGACTCCATATTCTGCAATAGGAAAGAGAGGGCCCGGGCTTCCTTCTGTTGTGCCGTTTCCTATTTAAACAAAGACTTTGTGTTGTGATATTGCTAGACATTTATGTTCACTTGGACCCCAGAATCCTTTTCTGCTCTTCCTATGTGTTGTGCTTTGTAGTCTGTAGCTTCAGGTAGTCTGGGTAGTTCAGTGGTTCAGAGCTCAGCACCAATAAGATCAAAATCTTTTGTTGAAAGTGTTAAAGAAAAAAAATATTCAATGATATTTGAAGCGCCATAAGGAAGACTTTATTCAGAACTAGCGTGACAGGTATAGGGACCACTGCAATGGGGTCTTGCAGTGAGGGAGAGAGATAGGGCTCTACTCTGAACACAGCACGGGTAAGTGGAGACATATAGCCAAGGCGCAGGGCGGGGGTCAGTAGATCTAGAGTTACTAAGAGGACGTGTCAGGGAGAAGGGTGGCTCTGGCTAAAGTGACCTAATGGGATTCTTCCTGAAGAAAGGCTAGGGTGACCAGACATCTCTTAGGGGATGATGGAGAATGAGAAACCTGATGAAAGGTGAACAGACATTAAGGGCATCGGGGTTATTGATAAACTAACTTGGCAGGATTCTTTGCGGATTTTACAACGTGGAGTTTACAAAGAAGTATTATATGTGGATGGATCTAGGAAAAGGATCCAAAAACTGGCTAAAGTTTAGCCAAGCAAAGAATCTTCGTCAAGATCTGGGTGATCCAGTGCATTTCCTTTGTTCTATGATCACAGCCAGTACCATTAGCCTTAACCCTGTCAAGATGTCCTGGCTTTACTTCCTGCATCCCCATCTCTCCAGCCCCTAAATGAGCTCCTTTGGTCCCCAAATTCAGAGCTGACCCCGTCCAGACTCTAGGATCAGGCCCCTCATCTGAATGCTGAGCTGATTTTGAGTCCTCTTCTTGCTAGTCCTGTTTCTTCACTGTGCATACTTCTAAGATAGGGCCTGGGTTTCTGAATTGTCCTCCTGGCCTGAAATCCAGCTTTAGTTTCCTGCTCAGCCCTCTGGTGGCTCATGGACTCTGAGAGGGCAGAGAGTTCTAGCCTGCTGGGGTGGAGCTTACCTACCACTTACCCATTGTGTGACCTTGGTTCATTCCCTGGCTTCCCCTTCTTAAAATGACTGGAAGTGGCTTATAATGCTGTCTTGCTCAAATCTTATACAAAATAGATGTCAGTCAATGTCAGTTCCTGGTCCCCCACTACCCTATTTTTGCATTCCTAGAGCCTGGAAGCCCCAGTTTGATTGATGCCAGCTGTTTGCTTGAATGCACATATTTTTCTCACCCCTTGACTACAGAAACCCATGTTCCTTCATACCTGGTGGACACTCTCTTTTTGCTGGACTCCCCTGAGGTGCCACCAGCTTGGACTACCCACTGACTCTCACTCTCCCTCGCCCCCAACACCACTGCTTTGTGTTGCTGCCTGCCCCAGGGGTCAG
Source organism: Carlito syrichta (assembly GCF_000164805.1). NCBI lineage: Eukaryota > Metazoa > Chordata > Mammalia > Primates > Tarsiidae > Carlito > Carlito syrichta. The sequence goes on along the minus strand of NW_007249724.1, from coordinate 107,319 downwards.
ACCCCGTATCCTGCCAGTTCACTCCTTACCCTTCTTTTCCCAGAGGCGTCACAAGACACGTGACTTACCCCTCTGCAGCCACGGACTTGGTGGCAGCCAGGTGAAGGAGAGTGTGAAAGAATCATTGCAGCCCTTACCATCATGGGGACCTGGTTCATGGAGTATCTGGTAAGGACGGTGGATGGCCTCCAAAAAAACAAAACCCAATGGAGCAAAGCAAAAAAATAAACATTAGAAACATTTGGTTCTATGTGGTTGCTGTAAAGATTGACAGAAGGGTCTCCACAAAATGTACATGTTGATGGCAGAGTCACAGCAAACACTTATTTTACTGAGCTCTTCTTAAGTGCTGGGTCCTTTTCTAAGTGCTACACATGTTGTTTTATTTAATCCGCCCAACACCCTGATCAGGTGGGTGCTATTAATAGTCCAATGCAAAAAAGCTAAAGCTGAGAGAAATGAAATGACTTGTTAAGCCTGCACAGCCAGTAAATGCTGGAACAAGGAATTTCACCTGGCAGGCTGATCCTGGGGCCTGTGCTGGCATCTGGGAGGCAGTGCTGTCCCTGGCCCTGTGCCCATCACATAGGCAATCGCCTTTCACAGATTTGTATAAACTGGATGTGGTGGGAAGGCTTGGGGAGCTGAGGGTGAGGGTACTCTTGGGGGTTTTGCTGTGAAGGAAATTGGACTTGTCATGATCATAGGTCGAGGAATGGCACCTGAAGATGCAGACCCAGATACTCCAGATGTCCTTTGGCAGAGAGGTGACAAAAAGTGAGGTACCAGTGGGTGAACAAACCCATATGCACAAAGTAAAAGAGAGGTCATTACTCCCCTGGAGTCACTCTGGTGTGCAAGTACAGGATTAGAGGACATGTGTGAGACAGTCCTGACACTAATTGACAGAAATGCTCTTTGTTGCCTTGTGAAGCAAGGTTCATTAATTAAAACATAATTTTCAGTATGACTTTAAAATTAAATACCTAAGACATCATATCTCATGAGGCAGAGATGAAGTGTAGCTATTTATATTCTTGCACATTAGTATATTAGCTTATTGTATTTAAGGCCAAATCCACTTGAAGAGATTTACAGATGCTTCTAATTTGGTCTCTTGTCAGTGAACTTCATGCTGAGTTTTGATACCTTGACTTGTGAGGTCATCTAATCTGTATCAGTCAATGTCACCCAACTCTTTTGTTGAGCCATTTCATTAGTGGAATGGGAAGAGATAATAGAAAATGTGGTTTTTAGCCGGGCATGGTGGTATGTGTCTGTAGTTCCAGCTACTTGGAAGGCTGAGGTGGAAGGATCGCCTAAGCATAGCAGGTCGAGGCTATGGTGGCCATGAGCATGCCACTGCACTCCAGCCTGGGCGACAGAGTGAGACTCCAACTAAAAAGCAAACAAACAGAAAAACACTTCATGTTTATCCTCTTTCCTCCTTGGCCCCTTTAGGGCAGGGAATAAGCCTGAAAATGTTTTCTTTTAAGGTTTCTCTATGGGGTGCTCATGTTGGATGGAGGCTGTTGCAGATAAAGCCCATCACAATTGGTATTGTTTGCAACAGCACAGGTGATTTTTCTTTATTTCTTACTTCTCTGCTCCTCTTCCAGAGATGCCAATGCAATAAGCTTTTTTTTTTTTCTTTTTAAAAGCAGAGTGCTTGTCATGAGGCTCTGCACTCTATTCAAGTACTGCTTCCAGTTCTGAGGATCTCCTGAGAACACAGCCCACAATCCTTCCTCCTTTTCCCAGGATTCCACTGGGTCTTGAGTTGAGGACACTCAGACTTGAGTTCATGCTGCCTTGCTCTGTATCTGGTCCTGTCCCTTGAGTTACATGTTTCCGTCTGTTCTCCTCCTCCCTCCCCTTACTTCCAGTTCAGACTTCTTTGCTGCCTGACAGAACCTCACCTGGTCTGTTTTAATGGGAAGCTGAAACTACTGTTTACTGTTGCTGTGCGGATAGTGTGTAGAGATTTTGAGCCTCCTCTCCCTTCTCTTACCTTCTCTCAAGAAAAGTCAAGAGTCTTCTTTCTGTGGTTTCTGCAGGCAAGGCTGAGAGTGTGTAGACTTCTCTTTGACATTTAACCATCAGAAGTGACTCTCACCAGGAAGTCCAGAGAGTCTCAAAGCTCCATCCAGTAAATCCCAGCACCCAGAGCCCTAGAGCCCATGTAGACCTACAGGGCCCACATTTGAGGATGGCCTAGCCCAGTCAAATTTCAAGTCTATATAATTGAGAGGTTGAATTTGCTAAATAGGGACAAACACACACATAGCAACCGCAAAGCAAAATACCAATCAATGGTTCAGTACTATAGGAAGATTTTCTTTCTCCTCCTCTTCCTCCTCCTTCTTCCTTTTTTTCTTTTGAGTTGAGGTCTCACTCTGTTGCCCAGGCTGGAGTGTAGTTGCATGATCATGGCCCATTATAGCCTTGAACTCCTGGGGGCTCAGGTTATCCTTCCACCTCAGTCTTTTGTGTAACTGAGGCTACAGGTATGCATGATCATGCATGGCTTATTTTTTCATTTCTGTGGAGACAACCTCTCACTGTGGTGCCCAGGCTGGTCTCAAGCAATCTTCTCCCCTCAGCCTCCCAAAGTACTGGGGTTACAGGTGTGAGCCACCGCGCCTAGCCAGAAGATTTTTAATAAGGATATTTTATTACAAAATAGGTGGGAGAACATTATCTCAGAACAAAGGAGAGTCATTTAATGTAAACACATTTAATTTGATAAAAATTCATGGTATTGTTTTTATTTTTCACATTTTGGGGAATGTATTATTGCAAACTTCCTCATTACACAACAGCATGAATGATGCTGAGTGGGAGAAACCAGGCACACTTGGCAAATACTCTAGAGTCTGCTTGGAGATAGGATAAAAACAGGGGAGCTCAACTATGCAGTAATCAGTCAGGGTATAGTTACCCTGGGTGGGGGTTAGTGCTTACGAGGGGGCTTCTGAGCTACTAGTTATATTCTGCTTCTTCATCTGTGTATTGGTTTCACAGAATGCTCTGTTTGTGAAATATATACTTTAAAAATATACGCTTTTCTATTTGTGTTACTCCTGAATTGTTGAAAGCACACACTTTGTCATTGTCTAACCTAGTCCTTAGAGACCCACTGGTAAAGTTCAGTCTTCACACTTGATAGAGGTGGAAACAGCTCTTGAGATGTGAAATGCCTTGTTCCAGGTCATAAAGCCAGTCAGTTGCCAAACTGGAAATAGATCCCGGGCCTCTGAGGCTTTGCTCAGGTCCTCTTTGCTACGGGCTTCCTAGTCCTTGGGGCACCACACAGTTGCAGGCTGCTCCAGCAGAAAGGGTCCTGGCTGCCTCAGGAAACCTGTTCACAGGGGAAACGCTCAGTGCATATTTGTTGGGTGAAATGTGGAATGCATGTTGCCGGAGTCCTGTCCTCATTCCTAGGCCCTTCATTTTCCTCTGCCAAGCAGCTGTCCACATCCCACCTGCAAGGCCTCTGCTCATGATTGCTTTCTTTAGTTATTTCTTTCTGAGAAGAAAATTCCTGTCCTCCTTTTCAAGGCAAACTCTTCTCCCACCCCCTTGAGGCTATTCACCCCTCCTTATGAATTCCTCTTGTATCTGCAGCTTTTATTTCTCCTCATGCCCCTGCCAAAGTGTCTTTTTCATCTTTCTACAAATATATTCGGTATTTTCTCTCCTAAAAAAAAAAGTCCTCTCCCTGGTTCTGATTAATAAGTCCATAAACACTTATGAAGCACTGATGCTGGGTGCTAGACAAGGGTGCTGTTCCTGCTCATGGTCAAGCAAATCTTGCCCCCTCTCAAGTTATTTTTGTCATCTTCACACTTTTTGAGGAAGCTGAATCCATTTTCATTTTCTCCAGCTTCTCCCATCTTATTTCTCCTTTCACTCCCTGTTACCTGCCTCTGCCATTTTCTTATTTTGTTTTACGTGGTCAGTGTCCTTTTAGCAGGATGAACACATGTTTCTAGGTGACCCTGTCTGACACCAGTTCTCCCTGCGTAATTATTGATAATTATTATCTGCTTCACTCAAGTGTTCCGGTTTGGATTTTAAGTCACACAGTTGTTCACCTGCTACCCCTTACTAGCCATATGCAGTGGCCTTTTCCTTTTTCTAATTTATGCTGATTCTTGTGTCGGTTTTGGCAAAGTATTAGTGAAGATCTCAGACTTTGATGACAGAGACCCGAGTTCAAATCCCAGCACCTCGTCTAAGCACAAGTTCTGAGCTTCAGTTTCTTTATCTGTAAACTTAGGAATGAGCATCAAGTACCTGCCTTATGGGCTGGCTGTTGGTTCCTACAGTGCTTGAGGCTCCAGCAGAGGGAGTGTTGGGTAAGCAGGGCCATTTCCCATTGTTGCTTCTTCTAGAAGCACCCTTTTCCCTTGACCCCTGGACTTCCCACCATCTCTTCTTTGTTCTCTGATGCTTTCTAGGCTCTTTTTCGGTCTCTTCAGCTTTTGTCCACCCCAACCTGCTGGAACTCTTGGATTCTTGGTTTCTGTGATTCAGCCTACTTGGTGATGAAGAGGGTAAGCCTTGGCAACAAATACCCTGGTTCAAATCCCGACGCTGCCACTTACTAGGTGAGTGTACCTGGGCAAGTTACTTAACTTCCTGGTGCCTAGTGATCACACCTGTAAAGGGGGATGCTTATTCTGTAGGGTGTTTCTGAGGATCCCATGAGCTGAGACTTGCAGCAAGTGCTCTGCATAATGCTGGCACTAGTAAACATTCAAGACATGCTGTTCCTACTCCCAGCTTCCTTCTTCTCCCACACTTCCCTATGGAATCTTACCCATTCTATCTCTGTGGGGTCCTCACAACCCTCTCCCCACCACCGCCTCTGCTGCTGCCCTAATTGTTTCAGATCTTTGTTCTTTCTTTCTGATCTACTGAAATAATCGCCTACAAGTACCCCTACTAAAAATCCTTTCCCTTTCTGAAGCATATTTCAGATCATTCTGCTCCTGAGCTTTAAATTGTCTACTCACTAGAGATAAAATCTCCAGTGTTGCCATTCAAGCTCCCCCCATCTGAACCTCACCTACATAACTAACTTCAGTCCCCTGCTACATCTAATGATTCAGCTAAATGGATTTGTTCTTTCCCTCTCTTGTTCTTCCTGTGATTACCCACCTCAGGACTTTTGTCCTTGCTGGCCATTTGGAACACTCATTCTCTCTCCTGTACCCAACTTCTGCCATCCTTCAGAACCCAGAGGAAATGTTACCTTCTCCTTGAAACCTGACCTGATTTTTCCTATACCCCAAACTGGCAGGATTCTCTAGAACGTTGTGTGACCCTTTCCAATAACTGTTCTGCTTTCTATCCTGCATCTTATCTGAAGGTCATTTACTCACAAACAGGTCACCTGCCACTATTATCATGTCAGCCCATCTCCTGCCCATGGTGATTAGTCATGTCAGTGTTCTCAGTGTGTCCAGGATAAAAGCCTTTTAATGCTGCTGTGTGCAGGGCCCAAACTAGGTTGGTGCTGTAAGAACCATACAATGTTCTTTCTTTCTTTCTTTCTTTTTGAGTTGGAGTCTCACTCTGTTGCTCAGACTGGAGTGCAGTGGCCGCTCCCGGCCACCGCAGCCTCGCCTGCTGGGTTCCGGTGATCCCTCTGCCTCAGCCTTTCAAGTAGCTGGAACTACAGGAGCGCGCTACCACACCCGGCTAATTTTTTTTTTTTATTATTTATTGTAGAGATGAGGTCTCACCAAGTTGCTCAGATGCATCTCGAACCCGCAGGCTCAGGCAATTTGCTCACCTCAGCCTCCCAAAGCGCTGGGATTACAGGCTGAGCCACAGAGCCCGGCCAAGGATTTTTCTTTTTCATGAGAAAACATACAACCGGGGTGAGGAAAGAGTGTATTCATGCATGCATGCACAAGAGAATGACTTGGGAACAGTCTCAGAGCAGCTCTGCTCATAAGTGGGTGCAGATTAAAGGCAGGGCCCCAGAGAACTGGCAAGTGCTGAGAGACTGCAGAGCATGGGTACTCGGCCTTGTGTATAATGGGTCACAGCTCAGCAGAACAAACAGGGAGTTCTGCGCACAGACTTGAAGGCAGGCACACAAGGATTGACTAGCGGTAGATGGGGAGCCGGGCAGAGGGCAGTTATATCTGCTTCCTGACATATTTTTTGGCCCAAAGAACAGTTTGAAGTCTCTGTTTCTTCAACTGCCTTCAGCATGGTCTAGTGACCAAGATCATGGGCCTTGGTATTAGAGTGGCTTGGGTTTAAATCAGGGATCTCTTACTTGGTGACTGAGTGCCCTTAGGAAAGTCATCTGAACTTCAGTTTTCTCAACCTCACAAGACTGTAGGAGGTAGAGTGAAATAGAGAGCCTAAGTGCCTGGCAGATCATAAATGCTCACTATGCTTAGGATGCAATTAGAGCTTCAAGCTCTTCACTTATAAGACGAAGACAACTCACAACCTTCTCCCAGGCTGTCCTAAGCTCAGCTCTCTGAGGACTGGAAACACGGCCCTCCATCACACAAGTTATATACCAAAGCAAGATGTGTCTGGGATTAATTAAAAACACTTGATACCTCTCTATTTAATTAATTGTCCTTCTGTCCTCCTGGAAAGTGTTAAAGGATAATTTTTAAAAGTTAAAATCATGACTTTCATATAAATACAAAATGAACATATTTAATTGTCCTTCTATCCTCCTAGAACGTATTAAAGGATAATTTTTAAAAGTTAAAATTATGACTTTCATATAAATACAAAATGAACATATACCAAAGGTTTCACTTAACTCATTATGAAAGAGGAGACCCCTGCTCTTGTCGCCACAGTCTACTTTGGTCCCATTGATTATTCCAATTTTTTCCTCTGGGTCTTAATTCCTACTGAACAGGTTGAAAACTTTTAGTGTTTGTGTGTGCATATGTCTATGTAGATGAGGCGTGTAGGTGTAAATAACCTTGATTTTAAGAAAGTGCTTTCCATTTTGTAGTTATGTGTTTTGTTGCCAATCTGCCTAATTAATGGCAAACTTTAATCAGATCTGAGAAGGGAGGAGTTCCCTGAGTGAATACTCTGGAGAAAAGAGACAAAACAGAAAGGAACAAAAGGGAAGAGAGCTAGTTGAGTCAGGCTAGAAGCCTACAATCCTAAAAAGAGGCTAACAGCTTCATTCATCAGCACTTATTGAGCACTTACTGCATGTAGTAATACAATGTGAAGTAATTAATTCCAGAAATTACAGCAATGATTATGATCATAACCCATGCTCTCACAGGGCTTGTAGTCTGGTTGAGGGGATAAATTTATCTGGAGCCAATCTGTTGAGAACCTTGATTTAGTAGTCAGAGAAGACAGACAAGGTTGGAGAAGCAGCTTAGAAACTTTTCTAAAGAGAAGTTTTAGCAGGTAGTTCAGGTAATCACATATGTATATATTGTGTAATGATCACACATCAGTGTCTGAAAGGGTGGAATGTGGATGGAGGTCAATCTTACCCACGTGGCTCTGAGAAGCAGAACTAAGACTCATTCATTCAACTTATGTCTATTGAGTATTATGCTGTGTCAGCCTTTGTTCTAGATTGGGGTTATAAGCAGCACAAAATGACAAAAAGTCCTGCCATCAAGGAACTGATTTTTTTCCCCCAACAGGTGGAAGTTGCAGGGGAGACAGACTCAATATCAGGATGAACTTTCTACAGCCAAAACTGTGCAAAGATGGACTTTGAATTCCTTGAGGAGATAAAGAGGGCATTCAGGTTTACTGGTTTGACAATCTCTTGGTGATGATGTGGGTATTCATTCACACGAATGACATTCACAAGTGACAGAACCAAATAGTTTTCTAGTCATCCTCTTTCTTCTGTGCAGTTCTGGCTCCTTTGGAAGACCTAGACAGACCTTCTTCCTGGGTAGATGAGAATGTTCTGGCATAGAGTAACCTGGCATTTTATTGAGACTATTTCTGGTGCTGGGCTTGGCTGGGGCAACGGGGTACTGCTTTCTGCCATAAACTGCTGATATAGTACCTATAACATTGGTCATAAGCACAAAATTTTTATTTTATTTTTTTGTGTGCTCACTTCTATGCCAGGAGCTTGAGAAATACTGGCAAGACCCAGCCCCTGCCCCTGGAGTACCCAAAATAGAGCTGGGAGAACAGAATACCTTCAGAGAGGTGGGTGGGTCATCTTCTATCTGTGGTTTAGAGAATCCCAAGTGGTCAACTTTATTAAAAATCTAGGTTAAGCTTTGTCATCTGCAATTATCCTTTTGAACAAGCATATCTGGGAAGTGGTAGCACATTGGTAGTAATGTAGTTTACTTTGGCCTTGGTGGCGAGGTATACCAGAAATCAGTTTCCACAAATATTTGTAGGACTTGTAGGCATAGTTCTGGGTACTGTGAATGCAAGGATAAAAGTAGCCCCAATTCTTTAACCAGGTATGTTTCTGTACAAGTTGCTTGGTGATGATGTGGGTATTCATTCACACGAATGACATTCACAAGTGACAGAACCAGATGGTTTTCTAGTCATCCTCTTTCTTCTGTGCAGTTCTGGCTCCTTTGGATGACCTAGACAGACCTTCTTCCTGGGTGCATGAGAATGTTCTGGCATAGAGTAGCCTGGCATTTTATTGAGACTATTTCTGGTGCTGGGCTTGGCTGGGGCAATGGGATACTGTTTTTTGCCATCAGCTGCTGATATTGGTCATAAACACAAAATCAACTGGTAAGACATACCAGAAATCAGTTTCCACAAATATTTGTAGGGCTTCTACTTACATAAATAAATGTAAGAGCAAGCAACTACTTACATAAATAAATAATTTATAAATGATAATTCATAAATAAATTTGCAACCCCCCATACATAGCAACTGACATGTACCCATTGCTCTCTTTAGCAATTTTCACACTTGGAATTGCAATTCTGACAGCTACAAAGCTTCTCTCATTTGTTAAGTTTGGATTCTTGTTTATTATTATTGTTCCAGTTGATGGAAATAGCTTGAACATGAGAAATACATTTTCCTACATTGTTGAGAGAGCCACAGGAGGGCTGGGGATTAAGGTGGAGTTCTCAGGGACCTTCTGGAGGCCAGTTAAAGTAAAATTTAACACATTAAGCATCCCTTGAAAATGGCAGCACATACTAGTAGGTACTCATTGCAAAACCCCTTTCTGCTTATAATTTAGGGAGGGTGTGCACGGCATTGGTATAAAAGGAAAAATGTGATACAAAAGCTTTGGAAGATTTAGAGAAGAAAGATATGATGAGTACTCAAGGGACAGGAATCAGGAACAGCTCAACAGGAGAGTTATTACCAGAAATAAGGGCCAGGAAGATTGGAGCAATTTCAACTGAGGGAGAGCAAAAGAAGGCCCTATGGAATTGTATTTGGATGCACAAACGTGGCAGATTTGACAATCAGGAGACTGACTGTTCAGTTTAATTAGGAAGACAGAATTCAGAGGAAAGTCTCACATTCTTAGTTAGAATGCTTTTGGTACTAAGAGAACCCTCATAAATAAACAGTATTCCCAACATTAGTCCTGTAATTCACACAACGGTAATTAAATACACAAGTGGGTCACATTTCCACTTGTTAAGTTAGCCTAAAACTGCCTTCTTACATATTTTAATTTCTACCTGGAGGTTTCTCTGTACATAGTGAACTGTAACCTAGCTCAATGTGTAAACAGATTAGCCTGCTCTTGTGCCAATCACCAAGTTTCAGCCAGTCAGTCAACTGTTCACACCAGGTTCAAGTAAGGCCAGCACCAAGCTGTAACCAATCTGACTGCTTTTGTACCCAACTTCTGTTTTCTGTATGTCATTCCCTTTTCCTGTTACAAATCTTTCACCACTTGACTTTGCTGCAGTTTTTCTGAATCTGCTGTGATTCTGGGGGCTGCCTGATTCATGAATAGTTCTTTGCTCAATTAAACACTGCTAAATTTAATTTGTCTAAGTTTTTTTCTCTCAACTTATATGTAAAGCTTCCTCAGTTATGGGACACTCCTGTAGAATTTTCTAGAAGCTCAAGGATATAGTGAGGAATCATTTGTCATTAAAACACCATAGAGAGAAAGGCAAATAGGGCCACTGATTTTTATGCAAAACTAGTGTGATAAACCTATGACCCTAAGTTGTAGCTGGGAGTTCTTGTAGGAGTGAGGTGACATTGACTGAGGTTGTTATTCAGTAAATGGTCATCCCAGATCAGGAGGGGAGGCTGGAATTGGGTTACACAGAGACACTATGCTTCCCAGTGGCTGTAATAGCTTCTGAGTCATGCAAGGGCCACTGAGTTCCATTCTTAAGCTGAATGAACTAATGACCACCAGGAGGTGAACCATACTTCAGAAGTTCAGGCCTTAGACTCATGACTTTTCCCTCATTGTTTTTTTTTTTGAGTTGGAGTCTCACTCTATCGTCCAGACTGGAGTGCAGTTGTCTCTGCCGGTTACCGCAGCCTCGACCTGCAGGGCCCTGGTGATCCTTCCGCCTCAGCCTTCCCAGTACCTCAGCCTCCCCAAGTGAGGGATTACAGCCTGAGCCACCGAGCCCGGCTCCCTCATTGTTTTAATCACAAAGGTAACATCTTTGAAAACCAAAAGGAGGTTGTGTTGCCAAGGATCTACTTGGAGAGGACTTTAGACAGACTATTCCTTTAGAAACAGATCCATTAATTTAGCAGCAACAGTGGGGCACAATAAGAGCTAAAAAATGAAGACATATTGTTATTAACCTTGTGGCTAATATTTCTCTCCTTCCATCAGAAGTTCTATGTCTGCTTTTCTCTTTTTGTATGCATAATTTTCACTCTGGTTTTGAAGCCCAAATCCAGTTATGCCAATCCTTTGCTTAAAATCCTCCAACACTTCTGTGGCTCTTAGAATAAGGACCCTGGAACATGGACCTAGGGACCTCTGTGACCTGATGTTGCCTTTCCTTGTTAGACTTTTCCTCACCATGCTCTCCCTAACCCTCTTTGTTCTAGTCCTCTAGCCTTCTTTCAGCCTCTGGTAACTTCCAGATTCCTTTCCACAGGCTTTTGTACGTGCCATTCCCTCTGCCTGGGACACTCACCTCTTCCCACTCTTTGCCCCTAATTCTCAATTCAAATCTCAGCAAAACTTTGCTTTCTCAGGGAAACACTCACTGAGCTTCCTGACAGGCTCAGAGCCCCCTTCCCTAAACCCTCTTAGAATCACATATGCTGTTCCATCTTAGCACTTAATGCATCCGTAAGCCAGCATTTATTTTGTGATGATTTGATTGATGTCTGTCTTCTCCACTAGACTTCTAACTTCACAGCTTAAAAGGCAATATTTGTTCTTCCACAATTTCATCTGTAGTACCTAGCACAATATCTGGCACACAGTAGCAAAGTTACATAAATAATTTTCTATTCATTCAACAAATATTTATTGAGTACCCACCAACTGTTTCTAGTGGCTATTTATACAAAGTAAGAAAGGAAAATAAAAAAAAATAATGGTGGGATCACTGGAGAAAAGGAAGTTGTAAAGGCAGCATGGTTTAAAGAGGCAAATGACTAATACTATATAGAAGTTAGTTAAACAGTTCTGATCTCCAATAGAGAAAGGCTCTTGGCATATCCTACTTTAATGCATTTCTGTTACTAAGTACTTGTGGTTTCCCAGGATTACACACTCAGTAGTATGTCAGCACTTCCTATGAAACATCAAAAGAGTAGTGGGCAGTTGTTCAGGGCTCTGGGAAATTCAGCTGAGAATTTTGATTTCATTGAGCAAATATGTACTTAGATGTAGCCTTTTATGGGGTAGCTCTAAAGAGCAGAAACAGTCTCACCTGTTCAGAAAGGACTCAGTCACACAGCAGAATGTACTTTGATGGTTGTAGGAAAGAGTTATAGCTAAGATTTATTTATGTAATCTAAGACATATTTAGAGAACATTATCTTTAAGAATGAAAATCAAATTCTGAAGATGAACTGTTTTTAAAAGAAATTTTGTACTGATACGATAACTTGAAAGCATCAGTTTGAGTCTTTGTATCTAGAACTTACTGAGCTGTAGAATGAATACACTATACATCATCTCTCTTATGCATTGCATTGTAAATATCTCATGACTTTAAATATGTGTCATGATTAGGTATGTGTTTTAGTAGGCAACTGAATAAGGGTTTATGGCAATGAAATGAAAGTATATCCTTTCAATTCAGCATGTTTTTTTCTGGAGGCCTGAAAATATATCACAAAGAAAATTCTATATGTCAAAAAGAATATTCTATTTTCATGGCTAAAGTTCTGGTGATATCAGTATTGAGCAATAGGTTCCTGAGTTTTGGTCTTTAGTGTTCCAGTTTTTAAAACAGAATTCCCTAAGAATGTTCATGGAAATCCCTAGCTGTTTCACATATTTGTTTTGTTATTAGATAATATTATTCTGAAACTGAATAAAGAATGAGAAAGAGTTTTAATGTAGAAGAGGCATTGAAATAAAATAAACAAATAAATAATATTCAATAAATATTATTGTGTACTTACTATGGAAGTACTATGTATTACTATTGAGCTGCTTAATATACAATTTGGGAAGCCAACTAGGGGCTCCTGCTACTCTAGAGATCAAGAGAAGATTGTTTCAAAATCTAAATCCATGTCCTGTCAAAGTCCATATTCTTTTAGCCTTCGAATAATGTACCATTTAAGAGGGGGAGATAAGGCACGTTCAGCAATAATGATAACATAGTAGAGAGGTAAAGTATTTAGAGGACAAATTGCTGTTACTGTATCTTGGTCTCCCGGGGTACACACACACATACACAAAGTATTCCGAGGAGAAAGAGGAAAGCATTTAGGGAGAAAGAGAAAGGGGCACTTCTGCTGGGAGATCAAGAGAATGTTTCTTGGAATTGTGGAGATGAAGGAAGAGAATATAATTATGGACTGAGGAAATAGTGCGCACAAAGACATGGGGGCAGGGAAGTGCCTGGCAGACAGGGAAGAACTGTCCTTTGGTTTGAATGGAGCACATGACACATGAAGGGAAGTAGTGAGGATTGGAGAGGGCTAATTACTGGGGGCTTGGGAAGTTAAGGCTTTTGTTCTTTATTCTACAATCCATGGAGAAATATCCAGATGTCAAGCAATATAAGATCTTTTCTTTTCCCTGACACTAACAAAGATTTGTTCTTATCACCTGACACTAATGACATTCATGTTTAGTGATTTGTTTGGGTACATGTTATCAATTCTTTTGGGCATATCCTTTGGAGAGGGTAAATGTCATTCTTAATCCTGACCTTATGGAAAAGCCCATGCTGCTTTCACAATTTGGTGCCAGATCCAAATCCTCTCAGAGGAACTCAAAAGCCCTGTTTCTCCATTTTACTTGAATGTTCTCTTCAAATAGGTCTTATGTTCTCTTTGTTGAAAGGCAATATGGGGTATAATGAAGGACACATAGTTAGAAGCTCTCTGTAGAGCTTCTAACAGAGTAGGACTAGATCTATTCTTTGGTTAGTTAATTGTGTGTTCTTTGGTTTAGTTAAACCTTAGTTTATTCAACTCTACCTTTTTTGCCTGTTAAGATCATGATTAGCATCAAAGCAATTAATGTTTTGGGAAGTGTTTTCCAAGTCTTTCTGATTGCTTCATATAGATATGTACTCAGACTATAAAATTTCAAGCTCGCAAGGACTTTTGAAGATTAGATGCTGAAAAATGCTGTCCTCTCGCAGATCTAACTGAAGCCCAGCGGGGTTGGCTATTTGGGGGCTGAATTAGGGGTAAACTCAGTCTTCTGACTCTGAGGCCTTGGCCTTTTGAACCTCACCATGGCCAGACCTTGTCCTGAGGTTCAATAAAATCCTTAGCCTTCTCTTCCTCTAGTTAAAAATAAACAGCAGCAAAAACTGTACCTCTGAGCCATTCCCTGAGTTACTCTAGCTCAGATTTCCAGGTCTGACTGCTTTGTGACCTTTCCTACATTCCACTCTGCAGGCATGGGAGGGAAGTCAGTCCTTCCCTAGCCCCACTGATTAGTGTCATTGGGCATCTCTAATTTATATTCCTGTCAGTGCCACATTTAATGTACTAAAGCCTGTGTTCAAAGCAATAACCAGTCTGAAGTTTGTGAAATAAAAGATTGATCTCAGTTTCATGAAACTCAGGCAAAAGCAACATCTTTTCTATGTCTTGCTGTTCCTTTCACTCCAGGAACCCTCAGAGTCAGTGGTCATTGAAAAATGAAATAATAACAATAATTATAATGACAATAATAAAAAAGGAGGTATTTTCCAAGAACCACAGTTTAGAATGATGTCGGCTTTAACAATTTCTTTATTGATTTAATGACAAGGGAAGATTATACTTACTATTTTTTAAAGTTTCCAAGTCTATTTTCACTTTTAAAAGAAAGATTCATAATATTTAGTTTAAATGTCAATGTTTTGCTGGTCACTGGCTTATCTGTGCTGGGACCTGAACAGCTGAAATGCAATGCCATGTTCACCCTGTTCCTCATGAAGAAGATAACAATTAGGGGATGAGAGAAATATTTGCTTTCTTTATGAAATGACACATTCTGGAAAGTAAGTCAGCCTCATACCTATTCTTCTAGAAGGTCGTCCCATTTCATAGGCTGAACTATTTGCAAACAGAAGGCACATGTGCTTATGGTAAGTATAGGATTTGACATCTATGACCCAACATAATCTGACCTCAAACTTTTCAGCCTATCTCCCATTACTTAACTTTCCAAGCTCAATGAGCTGGTCAAACTGGACACTTGCTATTTCCCATATGATTATTTTCAATTTCATTTTTATCCAGTCAGACAATCTCACCCCTTTAATTGCAGTGTTTATTCCATTTACCTTTAACTGTGTTAGAGTTTACCATCTTGCTATTTGTTTTCTATTTGGGTCATCTGTTCTTTGTTCCTTTCTGCCTTCTTCCTTGTGTACTTTAGAATTAACTGAATTTTTTTCTTATGTTATTTTATTTCCTTTAATGGCCGTTTAAAGCCCTTCTGCTAATTTCATCATTCTTTTCATTTCTGTATCTATTTTTATTGACTAACTTCTCTATTGGTTACGGGTCCTATTTTTCTGCTTTTTTACATAACTAGCAAATTTTGATTGTATGTTGGATGTCATCGTGTTGATTGTCTGGATTTCATCTCCTTATCTTCCTTAATAAAAGCGTTACGTTTTATTCTGGTAGGTTTTGCTTGTGGATCAAATTGATCCTTTCAAGACCTGTTTTATGTACAATGAAAAAAGGGAAAGTGATTAAAGATAAGAAAAATATTTAGGAGTCAAATCACCGCAGATTTTGTAGACCCCCTGTAAGGAGTTTAGATTTTATTAGAAGTAAACAAGAAGGCATTAGATGATTTTCAGCTAAAGGATGATACAATTTGATTTATCTTTTTAAAAAGACACTTCATTTTCTCAGTTCAGTTAAATAAATATTATTGAAGATTCATTAAGAGCCAGGGCATGTGACAGGCACTGGAAACAAGACCATGAATGAATATATAAAACGTCCCTACCCTTGAAGAGCTTGCAACGTAACTGGGGCTAGTATGTAAATGTGTTGGAGGCAAGCGCAGGGAAGTCTTGGGAGGCAGACCCGAAGTCTTTAATCTCAGCTGAGTCAAAAAAAAATGACAGGACTTGTCCAGGTAGAAAGAGGGATGGCATCACAGGCAGGCAGAACGCCTTGGTTGAAAGTATGAAGACACGAAAGAGCATGGGATGTGTGGAACAACCCAGTTCTGTTTTGCTGAGTGTGAAGCACGGAGCTTTGTTCACCCACTTCCTCCTGCCTTGACTGTGCCTTCCGTCCCAACCTGAGTTCCATGGGGGCAGGTGCTTCCACACATTCTTTAAGGTTCAATTCAAACATCCCTTCCTCCGTGAAGCATTTCCTGGTACTCAGAGAGAAGGGATTAGTGTCTCTATTGATGATGTTTCTATTATGCTCATATCTGATCTTCTATGTCCAACATACTGTATTTCAACAAACAGAGTCCAACAGGGATTGGCCCACAGTCAGTGTTCAGTAGGTATTTATTGATGAATAAATTCAACAAATCTCCCAGGATGATGATCCCTAAGTTTATTACCAATTCCATCTTTCTCCAGACTCATACATCTTTTTACCACATTGGGCTCAACCTTTCAAATAGTTTCACCAAATCATGAGGCAGCCATAACTTCTGTTTGTAACACACCATGTTCACCCATCTCACTCCGTCCAAACAATGATGTGTTTACATTTTCCCCATTTTGCTGTATCAAGTGTCTGGCACTTTGAATCTTAAACCTGGAAAAGCTCTTAAGAGTTATCTAGTTCATTGAATTTCAAATCTGGAGGCACATCAACATTAACTGGGAAAACGTAAAAACCATAAATGTCTGGGATCCACACTTGATTTAATTGGCCTGATTGGGGCCTGGACTTTCTATTATTTTTTAAGAATCTCTTCTCAGGCAGGTCTGGTGTGTAACCAGAATTTAGAACCATTGATCTGGGTTCCTTATATAACATAGGACCAAACTCATTATCTATTAAAAGGGAAGGAAGTAGAGTCCAGAGAGTTCAGGTGACTTGTCTGAGGGTCACACAAGGGACCTAATTTATAGCAAAGCTGTGTCTAGAACCAAAGTGTCTTTCTTACGCGGTTTTACTGCCCAGTTGCCTTCTTCTCACATTACTAATTTACAGCCTCAGCAGTCAGTGCTCTTTGAACTCTGAACCACTTTCCCTGCCACTTCAAGAGAGAACAAATTCATGTTTTCCAGATCCTGATGGGCTTAGGTTTGAGGAAGAGCATACATTTCTATGATCATGTCCAACTACACTCACAACAGAAAAGCTTGCCCAAGTTTGATAATCGAACTTGTATAGGATTGTCTGACTCTCAGGGCTGTTGTGAGGATTGAATGAGATAACACTCATAGAGCATTCAGCACAGTGCTTGTGACACAGTGTGTGCTCAATGAACAGATGCAATCAGCAATTAGCAATATCATTATCATTATTATTCTTAATAATGTATTACAACCCTAGTTGACAGCAATGCTGTTGCACAATGATGAATAGGGCTAAAGGAGGCACATATTTTAGTATTTTTCAGCAACTGTATGAGGCATTGAATCAGTTTTACTCAACAATTACATTACCTCTGCTATAGGTATCATTACCTCCAGCTTACACAAAAGACTCAGAGCATTTAATTATCTCGCTCAGTCTCACTGAGTGACAGTGGTAGAGACAGTTTTGGGTCCCCAGCTGACTGGTCCTAAAGTTTATTTGCTTTTTTCCACAACAGACTGCCTCATTTGTCAAAACATTTTGCAGAAGGGGTAATGGAAAAACAGTAGAAAGTTAAGGCTCATATGTTGCATTCTTGACCTTTGCATGTCTACTTCACAAAGGGCAGCAATCACGACTGATTACAAAATGGGCATTTCTGATGTTCCTGCTCACCCTATCATGGCTTTGTAACACAAAAACTCCATGCTAATCATGTTGGTCCCATGCTCTCCCTTCCATACATGCATTCCTGTCTCTTTGAGTTTGGTCATGTAATTCTCACCATCTGTGACACTCTTTCTTCTTCCTCTGTCTTCCTTTCTTAATAGTTCTTATTTATTAAAGTCCATCTCAAGCCCCCTCCTTTGTGAAGACTTCCCTGGTTGTTCTAGTTTGCAGAGACATGTCCTTTCTCTGAATTCCTATTGTGAGACTAGACCACGCAGGTGGGTGTTTGTTTTACTCAAGTTTCATTTGGTTAAAAGTTGCAAAAGTAAACATTGGGGAAAGGACACTCTACTCAATAAATGGTTCTGGAAAAATCAGCTAGCCATATGCAGAAGAATGAAACTGGACCCGTATCTCTCACCATATACAAAAATTAACTCAAGATAGATTAAAGATTTTAATGTAAGACCTCAAACTATAAAAGCCCTGGAAGAAAACCTTGGAAATGCTCTTCTGGACATTGGTCTAGGCAAATAATTTATGATGAAGGCCTTAAAAGCAATTGCAACCCCCCCAAAATAGGCAAATGGGACACAATTAAACAAAAAAGCTTCTGCACACAAAATAAATCATCAACAGAGTGAACAGAAAACCTACTGAATGGGAGAAAATATTTGTAAATTATGCCTCAGACAAAGGGCTAATATCCAGAATCTATAAGGAACTCAAACAACTTAATGTGGAAAAAAAAAAACCTTATCAAAAAGTGAGCAAAGGACATGAACAGACACTTCTCAAAAGAAGACATACAAGTGGTCAACAAATATATGAAAAAATGTGCAGCATCACTAATCATGAGAGAAATACAAATTAAACCCACAATGAGATATCACCTCACAGTAGTCAGAATGGTTATTGTTAGAAAGTCAAAGAACAATAGATGTTGGTGTGGTTGTGGAGAGAAGGGAATGCTCATTTACTGTTGGTGGAATTGTAAACCAGTTCAGCCTCTATGGAAAACAGTATAGAGGTTTATTAAGGAGCTAAAAATTGATATGCCATTTGACACAGCAATCCCACTACTAGGGATCTGCTTGAAGGAAAAGAAATCAATATATAAAAAAGGTATCTGCACTTATATGTTAATTGCGGTATTATTCACAAAAGCAAAATCATGGAACCAATCTAAGTGCCCACCAACAATTGCCTGGATAAAGAAAATGTAATATAGATACACCATGGAATACTCTGCAGTCATAAAAAAGAATGAAACCATGTCCTTTGCAGCAACATGGAAGGAGCTGGAGAGCATCATCCTAAGTGAACTGACTCAGAAACAGAAAACCACACACTGCATGTTCTCACTTATATGCAGGAGCTAAATGGCCACAAAGATGGAAATAGTAAACACTGGGTACACCAATAAGGCGGGAGGTGGGAATAGGGATCAGGGTTTAGAAATTACCTATTGGGTACAATGTTCACGATCTGGGGAGTGGGCCACCTGGCTCTAATCTCCACCACTATGTATGTCCATGTAACAAACATGCATGTGTGCCCCCTGAATCTAAAATAAAAATAAAAATAAAAAAGGAAAAGCAATAATAACAATAATAAATAAATGATAACCTAAATTGCAAACCGCCACTCAGACTAGCTTATATGTGTGGACAGGAGGACAGAAAGTATCTCCTAAACCCCAGGGGCAGGTCAAGTGAGAAACTTGAATCAGGATCCGGAAGCCTTTAGGAACCAAAGCTACTACTCTCTCTCAGGCCTCAGACATATTTTTCTCCATCCATCTGCTTCATTCTCTCCTTATAGGATTGTGTGCTACTCCATGTCCATGACCTGGCCAGGACTCCTTCATTCCTTACATGGCCTTCTAGTTCAAGTGTTTAAAGAGACTCACAGGAATTCTAGTGTCATGGGAAGGACAATTTTATTATCCCACTTTGGTTTAAGTGCTCACCCTGGTCTGACCAGCTGTAACCCAATCAAGGGTGCACCTTATAGGTGGGTGGCAGTTTCTCTGACACGGACATGGGAGGCAGTGAGGGCTAGGCAGGAAACTCCAGAAGCATTCACTTCAGCACTTAACAAGACAAGCTTTGGATCATCCTTTAGCTGATACCGTAATTAATTTGACATTGCCAAAAGCTTCCCAATGGAAGGGAGAAGAGCAGGAGGCCCAGGACTCAAGACTTGGCGTTTGAAGAGGGAAGCAGTCTTGTGGGACTGAGCCCCTAATCTGTGTGGTCTGGGCCAACTCCAGGGAGTACCAGAATTAAATGGAGTTGTTGAATGTCCAGTTGGTGTCCAGAGAATCAGAGAATTGGTGTTTGGTGTTAGAAAATACCTCAGACCAGCCAAAGAGAGAAGCCCTGCATCAAGAAGATAGAGGAGGTCCTGGAGCAGCTGAGCTTAACGGACCACACTGGTAGTAGTGGATTAATGTGTTCATAGTACATGGCAGAAAATACAAAACCCATCTTTCTAAATTACCTTGGGAAACTTAGGAAAAGAGGTGCCGTCAGGCCAAATAACAAAGCAAGATGCTGATGCTTTCTGAATGGTACTCAGCTGAGGGTGACCAGCTGGCAGAGATGTTTGGCTTGGCTTTGGTGTCGTCCAAAAGCCTTATCACAGAAGGACAAGACTTTAGCGCTAAGCTTCTCTTTACAGCTCAGTTTTAATTTTTTTTCCTCTTGTCACAGGAGAAAACTGCTCCAGGCACAATCCTAACCCCAAAGCTCAGTCTGGAGAAAGGGTCTGAGAACTTCAGTTACTCCTTAGGATGCTGACCCTGGTAGTGTTTTCACTTAAGTTTGTTCTTAAAGTAGTAGACTCTGTTTGATCTAGCGTCACACACCTCATGGCTCCTGGCACAGGCCCAAGGCATAGTATGGTCATTCCCAAAGTTCACTTTGCATGCTGTGATTCCAAGTGAACCTTATGCCTCAGCTTTGACCAGAGCCAGTGAACTGTGGCCATGGACTGGGGTCACGCAGAAGGAGGACCCTAACTGCCAAAGCCAAAGTAAATCTTGATGAAAGAACATGTTAAGCTTCTTCAGGCAAACATAAGAGAACACTGCTTCCTTTTGAGCAAGAATTAGCACTCTCTGGGCATCCCACTGTGCTGTCTTTGGGCAAGCTTAGCCTGTGTCCTCTGTACCTGCAGGTAAAATCTTTCACATGCTACATTGATGACAAGGATGGCTTTTTAAAAATACTAGAAACAGAGAAACCAGGATGGACAGTTCAAGATCGACCTTGTTGTGGTAAGCCAAACATGAATGTTGAGAGGTACAATTATATTCCCTAATGAGAAGAGAAAGATAAACACCATTAAAAGGCAATTATTGTGTTCAATCAACTAACAGGCATTTATTGAACACTTACTACAAGCTAAAGACTATACTAGGTGATAGGGTATTAGAAGACATAGAACTCCATCAGATACGACAGCCAAAGGATTTCTTTACATATAAGCTTAACTTCTTTAAAAAAAATTATTCCCAGAAATGCCCATCTGCTGTTTATGAGGGATAAACAAACTGATTAAAAATAAAAGGGGAGAAGCAACTAGAATTTCTGCCTAGACCAAGCAAAGCTTATTTTTCAAAGAACTTCCTCATCTTACAAATCTTTTTCTTCTGGTCCAAATCTTCTGATTCTCTCTTCTCCACCTTGGACTAGAAACACAGGCAAAAGCTTTACGCTCTGAGAAAGAAATGTGTAGGGATGAAGAAAATTCAGCTGTTTAGCAGACTAGACTTGCAAAAAGCGTCATTCTTTCTCCAAGAGACACTGACCCAATGACATAGTATAGACTGATGGTTGCAGAATCAACTTGGATGTGGGTTTCAGATCCACCAAACTCTAGATGGGCCACTGCACAGTAAAACAGGAATGAACCCAATCTTTATAATTTCCCTGACTCCAGCTTTTCAGATAGCAGCCCCTTTGATCTGTATCTTCACCTCAATATATTTACAGAAGCACTATTAATTTTCATTGCTTCTCACATCTTCAATTCTGGTGACAAAGTTGCCAGTATGATATTATACTGCAACTTTTGAAGTCCAGTGACCTTAAAGGCAATTCTTTGTTTTAGATTTATGCTTTCTTTTTTAAATTCTCTATTTGAATTTGTCACAAATAGAGAACTGAGGGAGGGAGAGAGAGCAGGAAAAATCTCTCTTTGAACATTCTGGCCAATATAGATTGATACTCGTATGGAGAAAGACTCAGCAGGAGAGGATGCAGGGCATGCTCATCTGTGGCATGTTTGCTCTAATTCAGTTTGACGATGTGATCTTTACCTGAGCCCCATGTTCCAGGAACACAGTGATATTTAAGAAATCTGCCTAAGGTTTTGTGTGCCAGTAAACAGCTTAAGGCAAAGAAAATACCCTTCCTTATATGACTTAGATAAGACTCAGTGTCCACTCTTTCTTATGACTCTCATAAGACTCATGGGTGGCTACCTTGTTTACCTGTGACAAGGTCAAGTCAAGACTTTTCCACTTGTATCTGAACCTGCTAACAAGGCCAGACACAGCTCCTCCAACTTCCTGTTCTTTTTCTCATAGTTTCACTTATTTATTTTTAAGTCAAAATCTTACTGTTTCCTAGGCTGGAGTGCAGTGGCACGCTTATGGCTACCACAGGCTCAACCTGCTGTGCTCAGGCGATCCTTTGCCCTTAGCCTTGCAAGTAGCTGGTGACACACACATTCCAATTGCAGGTGTGTGTGTCACCTTGCCCAGCTGATTTTTTATTTTGACGAGGTCTCACTAAGCTGTCCGGGCTGGTCTTAAATCCTTGGGCTTAGGCAATCCTCTCTACTCATCTCCCAAAGTGTGAGATTACAGGCATGAGCCACTGCACCCTGCATTTTTCTCATGATTTATTAGCTAAATTGGAACTGCTTGTCCTCCTAAAACTGGCTAACCACAGAGAAATTATTTTCTGGTCTGAGAGTTGACATAGATTTACCCTGCTTGCTAAACAACTTCCTCTGCAATTTATTCACCTTCCACCCCAAACCAAAAGTTTAAGGCAAAACCACCCTGTTGAGACATTCTAGTCTTCAGATCTGGGGTGCTCTCCTTAGTGCAATTGCCTGAATAAAACCAACATTACTAGTTGTCTGGTTTTTGTCTTTGACAAGCTCCCCAAGTTTTATTGAATCTAACTTTCATGTGGGAGATGGAGATATCTATAGCACCCTCACATCTAAGAGCTTACCTTGTGATGGAGAAAATATACACAAATTTAAGTAGTCCTAGTATAGGACTGGCTAAAAAAAGGGCTCAGATGTAGGTAAAGAGCACCAATATAACTATAGAGATGGGGAGAAAATTTCTACTTAGGATTATGGGATTTAAAATGTGTCTGGAAGAACAAAGCAGTCCTCTCAGTGAGTGGTCTCCCACTAGTGGTACTGAGAGGTGAGCTTGGAGAGTTCCCATTACATCTACCATTAGCTCACTCCATGTAATCTCAAACTCATAACTGAATAAACTCAGGGTCCTTGCTATGCAAATATGACAGCTTAAAAAAAGTCTTCTGGCCCCCAATTGCAACCAGATTGCTTCTTTCTATAGAGAAAACCAGTGGCAGACACTGTGTCCTTTCAAGAAAGTTATCAGAGCAGCCAGAATGAGACCAACTGACAACTAAGGCAGAGGAATGTATTATGCCACCAGCCTCAGGAAAGTGAGAAAGGGACTGAGTGACTGAACTGATGGCTTTAGGAAGCTTATTTATAAAAGCCCAATCTGGTCTTGCCAGTGAAAAGAGGATTGCATGAAATTATTAATTAGTAGTTCATCATGACTTTAGCCTTGGTGGTTTGCATAGGCTCAGATTGCAGCAAATGGTTTGGTTTCCATCCCTCTTGAAGTTGAGGATAGGGGAAGGGGAGATAAATTGACAAACAAAACCAGATTGCAGAGGGCAGTCTATCACAGCTTCCAGGGAATTATAAAGGGCATAATCTTTATCATAAATCATACATGTGCACAAACTTAAATGCACATTACACTATCTGAAGTCCAGCCTAAATGGATACATTTTTGTTTCAATCGCTTTTGATTATTTTTGTGATGTTATTACTGTGCTCATAACTATTGCAATTTGCCAGGTGTAGTGATGACTTGTCCAAAGAGATGCAGCTTGAAATCAAGAATAACAGAGATGATTTGCTGTGAGCACCCATCTGGAGCGCAATTGATCAGGCAGCATTCCAATTAGGAGCCTCAGTGTGCTGGGGAGAGCAGGCCACTTACGACTGGAGAGAAAGATGCTGTGGAAATGATTCTTGACCCCAAGCCTTGCTGTTTAATAGCTACAGGATGTTGGACAAGTCACTTTGCTCCTACTATGAAGTTCCAGAAAATCTCCATGCTGCAAATGAATGCTCCAGATCTTTGCACACCCTCTTCCCTTTCCTCAAAGGTCCACTTGGGAAATTGTTTTTCTTCAAGTTCTCACTAGAACATCACCTCTTTAGATCTTCCTCTGGTTTCTCCATGGAGAAAAGCTGGTAAAATTTCCTCAGTAAGACTAAGGGCAACCATGAATACTTACTAACACTTATTAACACCATGTAAATAATATGGGATGCTGGAAGTAGGATTCATTTGTCACATATTATTATAATTATTTGTCTACTTGCTGCCTGTCCTGTAAGACTGTAAGTGTCTTAAAAACAGAAAATCTGCCTGCCTTAACTTTCTGACTGCAGTACAGTGATGGCACTTGGCAGACATTTAGTAAATGTTGGTAGGATACACTTTTCCCCGAGTATAAGAAGAGAATTCTCATAGAATTGTGGCAAGGATTAAGTGAAATAATACATATTAAATAACTGGTAACAAACTGTACACATCTCAAATATTTTCATGATCTTCCAGTTGGATAAAAGGAATCTGAGCGAGAATTCCCACAGATGCTCATAAACACAGCTGGGGTCTCCCAGTCCTTTCGGCTCCTACTTCAGTTGCTCACCTGAAAAAGAAAATCCCATCTTCTGTAAGTAAAAAAGGGAAAGGTGCTGCCATGTTTTGAAAAAGTAGAGTAATGAGAAATACAATGAATGGCAAGAGGGAGAGATGTTTGAAAAAAAAATCTACTTTTCAAAAATTGTATTTACAAGTATTAGTTATTCTATAGTCTTATACTTTACATACTCTGCATATCTTCTACTTCTCAGGACGCCCAGGGAAGAGCAGGGTTATTATGTGGTGCTTGCTCCTTCAGCAGCGTTCAGGGACACATGCGGTGTCAGAAGATCTCACAAACAGCTTTGGCTCATGTGGGGAATTAGGGAAGGAGAGTTGCTTGGTTAGGCCACCCCGGGGCCATCCTCAAATACTTCTTGTCAGGATAGTCACTCAGGTGTGGATGGCCTGGATGGCCTTAACTTTCATCCTGCCTTTCCTACGAACACAGGTGAGAGGCAGAGGACAAGACAAACTACGAAGAAACACGGGGAAGGAAATACCTCAGGAGATACAAAGGCAGCTGAGTCTTAGTTTTAGCATCAGGATTTGTTCTCTTGAAGTTTTCCTGAAGTATCACCATGGACAGGCAAATAATTACCAAAATAACTCATTTTTAGAGTGTTAGTTCCATCGTTTGCTGTGCATTTATTTTATGGGAGTGGTGGTAGGACTAGAAAGGTGTGATTACTTCCTCTGACTAGGAAGATAGGACAGATCAACCCTAGCTGCTGGGTGTTGGAAAAATGAACTGTTTTCTTTGTCATTAAGACCTTGCTGGGATCCTAGAGTGATGACACTCACCTTTGTTACTTGAGAAGTGGCTAAGGTAGAGGATTGCTTGAGCCCAGGAGTTTGAGGCCAGCCTGGGTAATATAACAAGACCCAGATTCAAAAAAATAAAAAATAAGACTCCTGCTAGGTGAAGACAGAGGAGAATGTATAAACTGTGTTAGGTGAACGTAAATCAATTTAGGCTCCCTTTTTGCTAGGTTGTAAGATCCCTGAGGACAGAGGTGATGACTGGCTTACTTGGCTCTGCACTTTTATCAGTATACACGGAATAAAAGTAAATTACTGAATGAGCCCTCTTAAAGAACCATACTTAAGAGAGGGAGGAAGATGGTGGCAGGGCCAGTTGGACTATGTGAGTTCCAGTGTCAGTGAGTGAGTATATGGACAATTTTGTGCATGTGTCGGTAACTAAGTGGGCATGCGTGTGACTGACTGACTGGAAACTTGGGAACAAGTGACCAGGGCTCTCCTGGTGAAATGGCTGGTGCTGCAGCTGCTCTGTTTGGATGCTAGGGCTTCCCAGGGCACAGAAGCTGAGTGACATTTTTAAAAAATTAGCAAAGCCCTTCCTGGGAAGCAGGTGCCAGGAGGGACTGCCAACTCCAGACTCTGCTTCACCACTGCAGTGCCTAGCCAGACACTGGTATCAAGGGCTGTGGAAGAAGCATGGTGAGGTAGCCAGAGGCAGGCCCCACTGGAGAAGATGAAACAGTCACCCTGTCACCATCTTGAAAACTGGGCAAGGAAGTGCTCTGGCATGCTGACGACGGAGTGACAGACCCAATCTCTTGGACCAGCAGGTTAACTACTCAGGGGCTGATCATGACCCAGAGGGAATATCCTGAAAGTACAAATTCAGAGGAACAGGATGAGTGCCGAGTCTCAGGCATTCCACCTCCTACCGTGATTCAGCTGTGGGACAAAAGTTGTAGCCAGAAAAGGACGAGGAAGACCATCGAAGAGATCAGTGGTAGGTCTGGGGCTGACCCAACCCCCTCTTTCCCAGCAACCCTCTGAAGATCAGACCCACAGGGCTGGGACATGACTGAGGGGGATGAACTCGGGTGGAACCTGGATGTCAGCTGCAATGGGAGGACTCTACTCCAGGATAAGCCTGATTGGGATGCCCCCCAGCCAGTACTTGGGGAAGGGACAATCCCACACCTCCCCACTGGAGGGGATCCCTTGACCACATAAGACTGGGAGGGGAGGACTGAGGTCCCACCTACCTCACCAACCCTTCCTTCTTCTCTGGGTCACGTACTGGGGAGAATGTGAATGTGACTACAGCTCTGCAGGAGAGAGCAGAAGGGCTTACTTGTGAGCAGCCAAGAGGAACCATTACAGAGCCTGTCACAAGAGGGAAGTTTTAAAAAAAATTTTTTTTCTTAGCTGGGCTTGGTGGCTCAGCCTGTAATCCCGCACCTTTGGGAGGCTGAGGTGAGTGGATTGCCTGAGGCCGTGGGTTCGAGACCCGCCTGGGCAAGCGAGACCTCATCTCTACAATAAATCAAAATATTAGCCGGGCATGGTAGCACACGCCTGTAATTCCGGCTACACAGAAGGCTGAGGTGGAAGGATCGCAGGAACCTAGCAGGTGGAGGCTGCGGTGGCCAGGAGCAGCCACTGCACTCCAGTCTGGGTGACAGAGTGAGACTCCAACTCAAAAAAAAAAATTTTTTTTTTCTTTTCTCTTTGGGCAGGAATGTATGTGTGAGGGTTTGATTTGCATTCCCCACCACCTTTTTTCTTCCTTCTTTAATTTTATATTTTCTGTTTATGTGTATGATTCTGTGTATGTGGATAATTGAGTGATCATCTTTCAGTTTTTTTGCTTGTTTTTTGTTTTCTATCTTCAGTTTAGTGTGTGTGTGAGGGTTTGATTTGAATTACTCTCCTCTTTTTTTCTCTTTTCTTTGTTTCTTCTCTTTTAATTTTGTGTTGGGTGAGTGTGTGTGTATGTGTGTGTGTGTGTGTGTGTGTGTGTGTGTGTTTAATTGTTTTCTGCTTTGGTTTCTGGTTTTGTATTTCTGTGTTTTTAAAACTTTTTATTTGTGTCCATCCTATTTTATTCTACTTTTCTCTTTTCTCATTGCCTTTAATGTATCTTGGACTCAGGGAGTACACACAGTACCCATTGCATCAACATATAGAGTGGTGGTGGGGAGTGGATCTCAGGGAACCCATACTCCAGTCAGTGAACATTGTGACTTACAAGTTGTTTCTGAATCTTAGCTCCACATACTCCACCTTATTTGACTCTCAAAACTATAAGAGACAGCAAAGCTTCCCACTCTCAGCCCTGTTTCAAAATAAAACAAATTCAGAGCCCTGATCAGGGAAGAATAGAAGGCCAAACAAATATCAGAAGTGAAGGCCCCTCCCATTGTCCCTGAATAACAGAGCTAAAGAGAAAAAAGAGCTCTGTCACAAACAAGGAAAAAAACCCATGAAAGTATGCAGGTAATTCCCAGTGCACCAAAGAGAAGAAGCCTGAAAAATCAGACCTCAGAGCCCAAATAATCGAGTCACCAATGACTGGCCCCAGGGATTAGGGAATGGACAAAAAGAGTAATTAAGACTCAAGAAAGACAAGATGCAACACTGAAAGAACTTGTTTTTATTTATTTATTATTTTAAAGATGTGAGAAACAATTCAGGGTTAGGTGTACAAACGTTGATTATGCAGGTAACCTTGTTGATGAGGTATGCCCCTCCTTCCCCTAGCAGTTTTATCAACTGCCAATTCCACTCCCCCTCCCCTTACAGTTTCCCACTACTGCCAATTCCTTTCTTATGGTATTATAATTGTTCAAGGTCTGCTTATGAGTGAGAACATATGATATTCTGTTCTTTGTTTCTGTGCTAGATCACTGAGTATGATCAACTCTAAATCTATCCAAATTGCTGCAAAGTCCATATGTTTGTCCCTCTTTATGGCTGCATAATATTCCATTGTGCATATGTACCACACTTTTTTCAAATCCAGTTTAGCTTTGATGGGCAACA
Organism: Carlito syrichta; assembly: GCF_000164805.1. Taxonomy (NCBI): domain Eukaryota; kingdom Metazoa; phylum Chordata; class Mammalia; order Primates; family Tarsiidae; genus Carlito; species Carlito syrichta. The sequence goes on along the minus strand of NW_007249724.1, from coordinate 78,995 downwards.
TGGTTGGTTCCATGTTTTGGCTATAGTGAATAGAGCTGCAACAAAATACATGTGTAGGTATCATTTTTGTAGAATGATTTGAGTTCCTGTGGGTATATTCCCAATGGGGGAATTGCTGGGTCATATGGAAGGTCAATTTCTAATTCTTTTAGAAATTGCCACACTGTTTTCCAAAGAGGTTGCACTAGTTTGCATTCCCATCAATAGTGTAGAAGCATTCCTTTTTCTCTGCATCTTCACTAGCATCTGTTGTTGTTTATTTTATTTTTTTATTTTTTATTTTTTAATTTTTATTTTTTGAGTTAGAGTCTCACTTGGTAGCCCAGACTGTAGTGCAGTGGCCGCTCCTGGCCACCGCAGCCTCTACCCGCTGGGCTCCGGTGATCCTTCTGCCTCAGCCTTCCGAGTAGCTGGAATTACAGGTGTGTGCTACCATGCCCGGCTGATTTTTTGATTTATTGT
>NW_007249724.1:58402-78497 GCF_000164805.1 Carlito syrichta | reverse complement strand
TACTGGAGTTAGGTGGTATCTCAATGTGGTTTTGATTTGCATTTCTCTGATGATGAGTGAGGCTGATCACTTTTTCATGTGTCTGTTGGTTGCCCATATATCTTCTTTTGAGAAGTGTCCATTTATGTCTTTAGCCCACCTTTTAATAGGGCTGTTTGTTTTTTTTTCTCTTGGTGCATTTGAGTTTCTCATAGATCCTAGATGTTAGGCTTTTGTCAGATATATAGTTGGCAAATGTTTTTTCCCATTCAGTGGGCTGTCTCCCTGCTCTCTTGATAGTTTCTTTTGCTTTGCAGAAGCTTATTAGTTTGATGAGGTCCCACTTGTCTATCTAATTTCTTAAGGTATGGGTTCTGAATAGGAATTGGATGCCAGTTCCAATTTCCATAAGGGTGTCTCCTGCATTTTCTAAGATTCTTATAGTTTGAGGTTTTACATTTAGGTCTTTGATTGATTTGAGTTAGTTTTTGTGTACAGTGATAGGTAGGGGTCCTGTTTCAATCTTCTGCATGTGACCAGTCAGTTTTCCCAGCACCATTTACTGAATGGGTTCTCTCTCCAGTGGTTGTTGTTGGCGGCTTTGTCAAAGATGAGTTGGTTGAGACACTGAGGCTTTGCTTCTGGAATCTCTATCCTGTTCCATTGGTCTATATACCTGTTCTCATAGCAATACCAGGCTGTTTTGATTACTGTAGCCTTATTGTAAAGTTTGAAGTCTGGAAGTGTGAGACCTCCTGCTTTGTTTCTTTTGCTAAGGATTGTTTTGGTTATTTGTGGTCATCTATGTTTCCATATGAATTTCTGTATTGTCATTTCCAGGTCTGAGAAGAATGATGTTGGGAACTTAATGGGTATTACATTGAATCTGTAGATTGTCTTTGGTTAGGTGGACATTTTAACAATGTTGATTCTTCCTATCCATGAACATGGAATATTTTTCCATTTCTTTGTGTATTCTTGGATTTCTTTGAGCAATGTTTTGTAGTTCTCCTTGTAAAGATCTTTCACTTCTCTGGTTGGGAAGATGCTGAGGTATTTCTTTTTTTTTTTTGTGGCTATTGTGAATGGGATTGTGCTTTTAATTTGGGTCTCTGTGTGCTTGTTGTTGTTGTATAGGAATGCAACTGTCTTTTGCACATTTGTTTTGTACACTAAGGCTTTGCCAAAGTCCTGAATCAGGACAAGCAGATTTCTGACAGATTCTCTTGGATTTTCAAGGTATAGGATCATATCATCAACTGACTTCCTCTTTTCCTATTTGGATACCACTGATTTCCTTCTCTTGTGTAATGAAAGAACTTGTAACAGATATTTTGGCTATAAAAACTTCATCCAGGAAATAAATAACAAAAAGGCAAGCATGGAAAGCAGAATTAAACAACAAGAAGAAAGAATCTCAGACTTGAAGACCAAAGCATGGAATTAATCTGATCTCTGAAAAATGTAGAAAGAAAACTCAGAAAGAAAGAACAAAGCCTCCAAAAGATGCATGATTATATCAAGAGGCCAAACCTATACATAATTGGTATTCCAGAAGAAGAAAGGGAAACAGAGAACACCTTGGAGCAAGTATTACAGGTGTTTATCTGAGAAAACTTTCTTCAGAGATGTGACCATCCAAACACAAGAGATACAGAGAACATCCACAAGACATCAATGAGAATACCAACTCCTAGACATATAGAAATTCACCTATACAAAGTAGTTACAAAAGAAAAAACCCTAAAGGCAGCAACAGTGAAAGATAAGACTACTTACCATGGAAGACCAATCAGAATAGCAGCAGATCTATTGGCAGAAACACTACAAGCTAGAAGGGACTGGAGTCCAATTTTCAAAGTCCTCAAAGATAAACAATTTCATCAAAGAATTCCCTGTCAGGTCAAGCTCAGCTTCATTAGCAATTGAGAATTAAAATCCTTCCCCAAATCTAATCCCTAAGAGACAATGCAGCTTCCAGACCAGCTCTATAGGAGATGGTTAGAAAGGTGTTAAACACAGAAAAAAGAAAAATAAAATGACAACGCACTCCCAAAGATAACAGAACACAGAATCAGCAGAGAATATGTCATGACTGTAAACTTGAAAACATGCACATACATCAACCCAAGAGTTAAAAGAAAACAAACAAACAAAAAACTTTATAAGAACCTCATGATGGGATAAATACTAATGTTTAAAAAATCAGCCTGAACATGAATGGACTAAATGCAACACTGAAAAGGCACAAAACAGCAAACTGGAAAAAAAACATGACTCAATAGTTTGCTGAATCCAAGAAGCTCATCTCACCACATGGATGCCTACAGACTCAAAGTTAGAGGATGGAAAACAAATTTCCAGGCAGATAGATCACAAAAGAAGGCAGGAGTCATGATCTTAATAAAACACCAAAACAACCTTTAAGCTATCAAAAATTCAAATAGATACAGAAAGACACTACGTAATGATAAAACATTCAATCCATGAACAAGAAATATTCATGCTAAACAATATGCGCCCAACACAGGAGTACTGGCATTTATAAAGCAACTACTAAGTAAACTAAAAAAAGATATTGATGTTGACACTATTATAGTTGGGGACTTAAATACCCCACCAACAACCCTAGATAGATCATCAAGACAAAAAATCAACAAAGAGATCTGGGACCTCAACTTGGCACTTGATCAAATGGACTAATAGATACTTACTGAAGATGCTACCCAACAACCACAGAATATACATTCTACTCATCACCACATGGAATGTACTCCAAGATTAATCAAATCCTCAGTCATGAGTCATGCATAAACAAATTTCACAAAATTGAAATAATGTCATGTACCTTCTCAGACCACAGTAGAATAAAAGTAAATATCAACACCAACAAAACTCCCCCAAACCCACAAAGACATGGAAACTAAACAGCCTGATGCTGAATGACTCCTGGGTCAACACAGAAATCAAAACAGAAATTAAAATATTCCTGGAAAGAAATGAAAAGGAAGAAACATCTTACCAAAACCTCAGGGATGCCAAGAAAACAGTTCTAGGGGGGGAATTTATATTTTTATGAATACACATCAAGGTATTAGAAAGAGAACAAGTTAATAGCCTAACAAATCACATAAGGGAGCTGGAATGACATGACTACGAGGACCTTAACTTTAGGAGAAGAATCCAGATCACCAAAGTAAAAACCCAAATATGGGACATAGAATACAAAAATATCATAGAGAAAAATCAACAAAACAAAAGCTGGTTCTTTGAAAGGATAAGCAAGTTTGAAGGAACCTTAGCCAGAATAACCAGAAAAAAGAGAGAAAAAGCCCCCCAAAACACAATCAGAAATGCAAAAGATCTAATCACAACTGACCCTGAAGAAATACAAAAGATTATCGGAGATTACTATGCACACCTATATGGGAACAAACTTGATAACCTAAATGAAATGGAGGACTTTCTGACATCACACAACCTCCCAAGGTTGAAACAAGAAGACATTGAGACACTAAATAGACCAATAAACACCCAGGAAATTACTCCATCATAAGAAAATTACATCCCCCCCCCCCAAAAAAAAGCCCTGGACCAGATGGTTTTCCAGTGGAATTCTACAAAACATACAAGAGAAGATGATACCAATTCTATTGAAAGTATTCCAGGCAATTGAGAAAGACGTACTTCTCAAATCATTTTACAAAGCTAACATCACACTGATACCCAAACCAGGTAAAGATCCAACAAAAAAGGGAACTACAGGCCAATATCCCTGATGAACATGGATTCAAAAATTCTAGACAATATTCTAGCAAGTTGAATCCAACAACACATCTCAGAAATCATCCACCATGACCCAGTAGCCGTCATTCTTGGGATGCAGGACTGGTTCAACATCCACAAGACCATAAATGTAATTAAATACATCAACAGATATAAAAGCAAGAACCACATGATTATCTCATTAGATGCAGAAAATGCTTTTGATAAAATCTGGTATCACTTCAGTAACGCTTGAATACCTAGGCATGGAAGGAACATACGTCAAAATAGTAAGAGCCATCCATGATAAATCCACCGCCAGTACATTGCTGTATGAACAGAAACTGGAAGCATTTCCCTTAAAAGCTGGAACAAGACAAGGCTGCCCACTCTCACCCCTCCTGTTGAACATTGTATTGGAATTCCTAACTAAAGCAATCAGACAAGAGAGGGAAATCACGAGAATCCAAATGGGAAATGAGGAAGTTAAGTTATCCCTCTTTGCTGTCAACATGATCCTATACCTTGAAAATTCAAGAGAATTTGCAGAAACCTCCTTGCACTGATAAAGGACTTTGGCAAAGTCTCAGGCTATAAAATAAATGTGCAAAAGACATTCTCATTCTTATACACCGACTATGAACAGGCAGAGAAACAAATAAAAAGCACAGTCCAATTCACAATAACCATATACACACCGAAAAGAAATATCTTGGTACCTTCCTAGCCAGAGAAGTATGATGAAATACAGTGAAAACTACAAGACACGGCTCAAAGAAATCCAAGAAGACATGAACAAATGGAAAAATATTCCATGCTCATGAATAGGAAGACTCAACATTGTTAAGATGTCCATCCTACCAAAGACAATCTACAGATTTAATGCAATACCCATTAAATTACTAACATCATTCTTCTCAGACCTGGAAATGACCATACAGAAATTCATATGGAAATTTAAGTGGCCATGAATAGCCAAAACAATCCTCAGCAAAAGAAACAAAGTGGGAAGCATTGCACTTGCAGACTTTAAACTTTACTGTAAGTTTACAGTAATCAAAACAGTCTGGTATTGGTATAAGAATAGGCATATAGAAAGGAACAAGATAGAAATTCCAGAAGCAAAATCTCAATTTCTCAAATGACTCATCTTTGATAAACCTCTACCAACAACCACTGGGAGGAGGAGAACCTATTCAGTAAACGGTGCTGGGAAAACTGGCTGGCCACATGCAGAAGATTGAAACAGGACCCCTACCCATCACCATACACAAAAGTTAATTCTAAGTACATCAAAACCTAAACATAAAATCCCAAACTATAAGAATCTTGGGAAAATGCAGGAGACATCTTTGCAGAAATTGGAGTAGGCAACCAATTCCTGACCAAAACCCCAGATATCCATGCCAAAAGAGATACAATAGACAAGTGGGACCTCATTAAACTGAAAATCTTCTGTAAAGCAAAAGAAACTATCAAGAGAGTGGGGAGACAGCCCACAGAATGGGAAAAAATATTTTCCAACTATATATCTGACAAAGGCCTAACATCTAGGATCTACAAGGATCCCCAATGGGGGAAAAAACAGTCCCATTAAAAAGTGGGCAAAAGACATGAATAGATGCTTCTCTAAAGAAGATATATGGGCAGCTAACAGACACATGAAAAAGTGCTCAGCCTCACTAATAATCAGAGAAATGCAATTCAAAACCACATTGAGAAACCACCTAAACCCAGTAAGAAGGGCCATCATTAATAAAACAACAAAAAAACAGGTGCTGGTAAAGGATGCAGAGAAAAGGGAACCCTTCTACACTGCTGGTGGAAATGCAAACTAGTTCAGCTTCTATGGAAAACAGTGAGGCAATTTCTAAAATAACTAGAAATTGTCCTTCCATATGACCCAGCAATCCCTCTACTGGCAATATTCCTGGAGGAACTCAAATCATTTTACAAAAAAGATATCTGCACACGCATGTTTATTGCAGCACTATCTACAATGGCAGAAAGATGAAACCAACCATGATGCCCATCAAAACTGAACTGGATAAAAAAATGTGATACACTCACACAATGGAATATTATGCAGTCATAATGAAGGACTAACATATGGACTTTGCAGCAATGTGGATGGATTTTGAGTCTATTATACTCAGTGATCTATCAAGAAACAAAGAACTGAGCACCATATGTTCTCACTCATAAGTTGACCCTGAACATTTACCATAATACTATAAGAAAGGGATTGACAGTAGCAGGTTACTGACTGGGTTGGGTGGGTGGGGGCATAATATCAATAAGGGTACCTGATCTCAAACCAGGCAAAGTGGGGACCAAAGGGAGGCCCAAACTTTACTTGTATGATGACCACTTGTATACCTGATCCTGAATTATACCCCACATCTTAAAAAAAAATTAAAACAAGAAAAAAAAATCATTGCAATAACCGCGCCTCAGATAAACCTCATTGGCTACGATACTGTCACTGCATAGAAACAAAGAATTGAATACTGCATTTTCTCACTCATAAGTGGGACCTGAATATTAGTCATATAGCAAAAGGGAGGGATTGACAGTCGCTGGACACTGTGGGTGCTGGGAACTTGGGGGACAGGAAGGGTAGGACACAAAAACACCAAGGATACCTGGCCCCAAACCAGGAAAGTGAGGACCAGCAGAAAGCCCAAGCTTCACCTGCATGAAGCCTACTTGTGATGCGAATCCTGATTTGTACCCCTCATCTCTATAATAAAATAATAAAAAAAAATACTTGCAGAGAGGAGGAAGCTGGCTCTATTTGAGAGGGAGGGTGTTAAAGGAGGGTGGAGACAGGTGTGGGAGGGAACTAAGCTTGACTCCTTGAGGAGGACCAGGCTTAGCCCAGAAGCTGATTCCTTCCCAGAAAGGGCAGCCAGCGAACCAGTTCCTATCCTGAGGGACTGGCTGAAACAAATGGAATTGGGACCGTTCTTCTCGCCAGGTTCTGCACAGTAATCCCTAATACAGCCCCTCACCCCTTTGAGGGTCAGAGGAAGGGCCCTGGAGGAGGAGAAAGTGGAACTCAGCTCTGGCTCTGCCCATAGACAGAGGATGGCCTGGGCAAGTTCCTTTCTGTTCCTGGGACCCCTTTCATCATCACAGAATTGGCAAGCAGGCTGTTGCCTCTGTGCTGCTCTGACACTTCCACCGGGGTGGACCTGGTAGCAGACAGAGAAGGCCTGTAGATTTGGAGCACAGCTGAAAGCAACTCCTTCAATCAATAAAGTTCTTCAACAGGGCCAGTTTTCAAAGTCCAGGCACATTGCTCATTTTACTTAATAGTATACCTGTGTTTGTTTTGATGTATAATAATGCTTATGTACAAAGCCCTCTAAGAGAATAGAATTCTCTTGGAAGCTGAGCCACTTTTGCCTTTGGTTTCTATCCCCCAACTGGTATTACCGCTGCATTCCTTGAATGTTGGGAAGCTCAGCGCTAGATGACCCCAGGGTCACTTACAGCTCCCAAACCTCATGATTTTTAAACAAAGTTAAAGTAGATGACTTATCTTACTTTTTCCTCAAACAAACCCACATTCCCTTTCCTTGTTCTGCAATATTTTTGATCTGAATGTTGTTTAATGAGAAAGTTAAAGGCACAACGAATTTCAATGAAATTCTTTAGTAAATCTTTGAATTCAGTAAGGTATCCTTCATTCTTTCACTCATTCCTTCCTGATCACTCTGCTTTTCAACATCCCTGGCAAATTTAAGTGTAAAACATTCAGGAAAAATTCCTTTCCAGATATGTCTCTTTTCTAAATCATGCCATAACACTTTTGGTGGATACCAGCTAAGCTTTTTGATACAAGTTAGTGGAAAAACTGCAAGAAGAATACTTATTTTCTTTTTATTTTCCTTTCTGACCTTAGTAATCAGTGTTATCATTGCTAGACCTGTGTTGGCACTGGTAAACATTTTAGAAGCCTCCTTAGTTTCCAGAGGACGAACAGATGGGTGACAAGTGCTAGGATGATGCGGCACAGTAATACATAATACCTCTGCTGTAGCTGTGTGAATTTGCCAGCTTTCCCTGCAGAGCTCTAGCAAACGTAGCAAAAGTCTGCCTCTCTGAGAGGGGTAAGAGTCTCTCTGGTTGCAGCCATTGGGAGAAAACATTGGTTATAATGACAAGGAAATTATTTAGTCCCTTACATCCGAATGTCATCTTTACCCTGGGACAAGAAGGCAGAAGATGACATTTCTCAACCTTCATGGCCACAAGGATTTAAGACCCATTTAAAGAACCATCTCAAGGATGTCTCTCAGGCATTGCTTCTGACAGTTGCATGTCACTAACAGGAAACTGCCAACTCAGAACACTGGCTTATCAGTACACTCAGCCTGGTACCTTTTTAAAAGACCAATACTACACAAGAAAAGGGAATTAATCTGAAGGGGAAAAAGTACTTTTGCCCTTGTAGTCGATTCTTCATTCATGTTTTTAAAAAAATAAACTTTAATGAGATTGATATACAATAAAATGCACTCATTTTAAGCATAGAGTTTGTTTTCACAAATTTATACACCCATGTAACCATCATCACAATAAGGATTTTTATCACCTTCCAAAAGGCTTTCATCCTCCTTTGCACTCAATCACTCTACCCTCAGCTCCAGGCAATCACTGCTTTTTGTCACTATTAATTTTGCCCAATCAGGAATTTTAAATGAATGAACAATATGGTATGTACTGTTCTGTTTTTGGCTTCATTTGCTTGGCATATGGTTTCTGAGATCCATCCATGTTGCTATACATACCAGTAGTTCTTCCTTTTTGTTGGGAGCCAGCCATGGAGGTCCACTGAGCATTAGGGATCAGGAAGGGCTGTTGACCCCGAGACCACTAGGATGCGTTTGGGAGCTATTTGACCCCATTTCCTCCCCCTTTCTACTCAGCACTAACCAGATTAAGCTCCTGTGAGCTCAAAACATAAAAACTCTGAGACCAGGACGAATACAAGCTAACTTTAAAAGCTCATTGCTCCCATTCTTCTGCAAACTGCAGTTTTGGCTTTCACACAACTTATAATTCAAACTCGTGTCACATCTAAGAGCCTTAGTATTGGTCACAGGCTTCTGGGTCATGATCTTAGGATTTATGAAGGTGTAAATTATAGAATATAGTTTTAGAAGACAGATATTTTGTTGAAAGAATGCGGCTGGGTTACTTGTAGGTAGCCCACTGTGAACTTTGGACTGGGCCACATTCCAAACATTCTGGAATGGGCCACTTTCGTTTGTAAAGTAAATACTTAAGCTTCTATAGAATTGTTTAACTTGGCATAAATCAATCAGTTTAGGATGAAAAAGTTTTATAGAATATGTCAGTCTCAGATTAGGTTATCCTTTGTTATGGGATTTTAAGATTATCATATGAAAAGAGTTTAAAGGCAATCATTGATTAAGTTTTCGTGGATTAAGGTTTCTGGTGGGTGGGGGATGCCCCTCCCACACCTGACTTTGTGTATAAAAGACCCGTTGTAATTCCCAATAAGACTCATTCGCTTCTGCCCTAGACTGGAGTCCAGTCTCTCTCTCTCTCTCTCTTTCTCTCTTTCTTCTTACCCCCAATCACTGACGCCGTCTCTACCTTTGAGGTACCCTGAACCTGGCTGGAGCTGGACTCCGGCACATGTTGCTATACATACCAGTAGTTCTTCCTTTTTGTTTCTGAGAAGTATTCCATTGTATAAACATATCATGATTTGTTCATCCATTTACCTGTTAATGGACATTTGAGTTACTTGGAGTTTTTGACTACTATTATGAATACTGTTTCCACAAACAAAAGTTTTTTTTTTTTTACACATATGGTTTCATTTCTAGATAAGTATCTACAAGTAGAATTGCTACATATAGTAAACATAAGTTTAAATTTTCAACAAACTGCCAAATGTTCTTCAAGTGATTGCACTACTTTACATTCCCACTAGCAATTCTTGAGAATTCCAGTTGCTCTGTGTCCTCACCAACACACAGTACTGTTAGACCTTTCAATTTTAGTCATTTTAGTGCATGTGTAGTGGTGTCTCATGGCAGCTTTAATTTTCAAGATATATATATATGTATACATATATATATACATATACACACACACATACCATGAAATACTATTTGACTAATAATGTTGAGTATTTTTCATGTACTTATTGGTTATTGCATATCTTCTTTTGTGAGGTGTTTGTTTAAAATCTGTCCACTTTTAATTGTCTTATAATTGTTTTGTAAGTTAAAAAGATTGGCTACAAGTTCTTTGTCAGATGTATGTAGTGTACATATTTTCTTTCAGGCTGTCACTTGCAGTTTTTAAAAATCATTTTTAATTTCAGTACTTTTAGGGGTACAAGTGATTTTTGATTACATGGATATACTGTACGATGGTGAATAAGCCTGGGCTTTAAGTGTATCCATCACTCCCATTGTGTGCCTTGTACCTGATAGATGATTTTTCATCCCTCATCTCCTTCCCACCCTCTCCCTTCTGAGTCTCTGATGTCCATTATACCATCCCATATGCTTTTGCAGAGTCATAGCTTGTCTCCCATTTATAAGTGAGAACATATGGCATTTAGTTTTCCATTCCTGTGTTACTTCATTTAGCACAATGGTCTCCAATCCCATCCAAGTTGCTACAAAAGACATTATTTCATTCTATTTTGTGGTCAAATAGTATTTGTGTGTGTGTATACACACACACACAAACACACACATATATATATCTTTATATATATGCTACATTTTCTTTATCCACTGATTAGTTGATGGGCATTTAGGTTCATTCTACATCTTTGCAATTGTGAATTGTTCTGTGATAAACATGCAAGTGTAAGTATCTTCTTTGTATTTTCTCTTGGATAGATCCCAAGTGGGATTGCTAGATTGAATGGTAGATCTACTTTTAGTTCTCTGAGACATCTCTATACTGAACAGTTTTATTTTTAAGGATGTCCTTCAATTAGCAAAAGTTTTAAGCTCTGATGAAGTCCATTTTTCTTTTATGGTTCATGCTTTTTGTATCCTGAGAAATAATTGTGCATCCAGAGTCACAAGAATATTTTCTTCTTTTTTTTTTTTAAGTTTTAACTTTGCCAGAGAAGTTTATGAGCCATTTCAAGTTAATTTTTTATGTATGATGTGAGGCAACAGTGACGATACTTTCCATTATATTTAATCTAGTTGTTCTAACATCAATGTTGAAAACATGATTATTTCCCTATTTTACCTTGGCAAAATTACCAAAAATCAATTGACTTTAAATGTGTGGGTGTATTTTTGAACTTTCTATTTCATTATTTAATATGTTTATGTTTATGCCAACACCATACACTTTAATTACTGTAGCTCTGAAGTAAGCCTTGAAATTGAGTTGCGTACGTTTTCTGTATTTATTCTTTCTTTTTTTTTCAAAAAATTTTAGACGATTATAGTCTTTTGCATTTCTATATAAATTTTGGAATTGGCTTTTTTCTTAATACAAAAAAGACTCTGGATTTTAATTACAATTGCATTGACTCTATAGATTAGTATAAGTATCTCTTCAATTCACTTAGAACTCCTTTTATTTCTTAGTATTTCATGGTTTTTGTTGCTATTTTAGATAGTATTTTTTTTTGTTACTTGTATGTAGACATAAAATTGAATTATGTATGTTGCTCTTGTATCTTTCCAACTTGTTAGGCTCACTTGTCAGTTCTAGCAGAATTTTTGAGGAATCCTTAGAATTTTCTACACACACAATTATTTCACTTGTGAATAAAGACAGTTTAACTTCTCCTTTTCCTATCTACGTACCTTTTGTTTCTTTCCTTGGCTTATTTTATTAGTTAGGAACTCTAGTACAATGTCAAATAGCAGTGATGAGCATGAATATCCTTGTCTTGTCCCAAATCCCAAATCTTAGTGATGAACCATTCAACTTTTCACCATGCAGTATGATGATAGCAGTAGAATTTTGATAGATGCCTTTTTTTTATCAGGTTGAGTAAATTCTCTGCTTTTCCTAGTTTGTTGAGAGTTGTTATTATGAGTGGGTGTTGAATTTGGTTAAACACTTTTAATGCATCTAAGCAAATGATCATATGACTTTTCTTATTCTGCTAATATAAATAATAATATATACAAATATATTATTATTTCTTTCTCAAAGAACTAAAAGTAGATCTACCATTTGATCTAGCAGTACCACTATATATAATATGTATATAATAACATATAAGTATAATAAATTACATTGGTCAACCTTTGAATGGTAAGGTAATCTTGTATTCCTGGAAGAATTCCCACTTGATCATAATTTATTGACTTCCTAATCTATTGATGGATTCACTTTTTAAATTTTTAAAAAATAAATTAAAAAATCTGTGCTTACAAGGAATTGTGGCCTGCTATTTTCTTTTCTTGTAATATTTTTGTGTATTTTTAGACCAGAGTAATATTGGCCTCATAATATAATTTGAGATGTGTTCTTTATGGAAGAATTTGTTTAATATTATATTTTATCATGCTTAAGTATTTGATCAAGTTCACCAGTGAAGCTATCTGGAGCTTGAATTTCCTTTATGAAAATAATTTAAAAATATGAATTTAATTTCCTTAATTATTCACATTTTTATTTCTTCTTGTGACTGTCTCATCATTGTAGGAGTATTCGTCATTCTAAAAATTTGTCTATTTCATCTGAATTGTTGAATCTAATGGCATAAAGTTTTTTTAATGTCTAGGTTCAATAGCAATTGCCCCTTTTTCATTCTTGACATCATTATTTTGTGACTTCTTTTCCTTTTTTATTGATAATCTGAAAAGTGTATAAACTGTATTGAGCTATTCAATGAACTAATTTTGATTACATTGTATTTCTCTCTTCTTTGACCCTTTTTACTAATTGATTTTTGCTCTTGTCTCTTTTGAATTTCATTTCCCAATTAATTTTTTTTTATTTTATTGTGGTAAGATCACTTAACATGAGACCTAGCCTCTTTACAAAATTTTAGATGCGTAATACAGTATTGTTGACTATAGGTATAATTCTGTACAGCTGATCTCTAGAACTTAACTCATCTTGCAGCTGAACTTTGTGTCTTTCTTTTTTAACTTTGTTCCTTTTGATGAGTAACTCTACATTTTCTCCTCCCCTCAGTCCCTGGCAACCATTTTATTTTCTGAGTCTATAAATTTGGATATTTTAGATAACTCATACAAATGAAATGATACTTTCTATGACTGGCTTATTTCCCTTGCCATAAAGTCTTCATGGCTCATACATATTGTTGCATATTGCAGAATTTTATTCTCTTTTAAGACTGAAATATTTCCATTGTATTTATATACCTCTTTTTTTTTTCTTAATTTTTACCTTGGGGTAAGTTGCTTTATTTTTTCTACCTTCTTAAAATGGAAACTTGTGTCATTGATTTTTATACCTTTTTCCTTTTTTAAATGTAAGTATTTATAGTTATAAATTTTCCTGTAAATACTTCTTTAATTGCATCATACATATTTTGATATCTTGCATTTTAATTATTATTCAGTACAACATTGTTTATATTTGTGATTTCTTTTTTGACACAAAGATTATGTAGAAGTTATTTACTTTTTAAATATTTGGAGATTTAAAATTTTAATAAATTATTTTCTAATTGTATTCTGCTGTGGAGAATATACTTTCTTTGATTTTAATCTTTTAAAATTTATTAGTACTTGTTTTATGGCATAACATCTGATTTGGTGTGGTAAATGTTACATGTGAAATGGAAAATAATGTGCATTCTGTAGTTTTGAGTAGAATGTTTTAGACATATTTATTAGGTCAAGTTGGCTAAAAGAATAACATAAGATAAATAAGGATAAGTTATAGCTATTATGATCAGAAGTAAAATCTCCTTCATTTACAATTGGCAGTACAAGGTGTAATTAAACCAGATTCAACCAGGTCTCCAAAGCCAGCTTGAATCAAATGTAATACTCATCCATATTTAGAGATTGTTGCTGATTCAGTGATTCTTGGTATCAAAAAAATTTTTTTTTGTTTTTGACTGGGCACAGTGGCTCGCGGCACTTTGGAAGGTTGAGGATAGCTTGAGCCTAGTAGTTAAAGAATAGCCTGGGCAGCATAGTGAAACCTCATCTCTATGAAAACCTCCCAAAACTAGCTGGGTGTGGTGGTATGCACCTATAGTCCCAGCTACTCAGGAGGCTGAGGCGGAAGAATCGCCTGAACCCAGGAGGTCGAGGCTGTGGTGAGCCATGATCGTGCCACTGCACTCCAGCCTGGGTGTCAGAGTGAGAACCAGATTCAAAAAAACCCAAACAAACAACTTTTTTTTTTGCCACTGAAAGCAAGTGAAAAAAGAGGTCCAAATTACTTACCTCTGGTTCTATTATCATGTAGAATCGTATGTTTACAAATGACTAGAGAAAAATATATAACTTCTAGATAATGTTATCATTGTAGATATATAATTTAATTTTATTCATGGCTATAATTTACAAATTATTTATTATGTGATAAAAAAATTTGAAAATTATGATCACAATAGAATATTTCTTACTTTTATTTATAATCCAGAATCCTACTAAAATAAGTATTAAATACATTTTTAAAAACCTGCCAATTAAATTTAACCTTTGACTAAATTCATTCTAAGTAAAAGATATTCTAATTAAATGGCAGTGGTGGTAATGATGGCTGAAAAAAATGAAAGAAAGGAAAGAAGTAAGAGAATGTGAAAAGTTACTCAGTCTCTTTTGAAGGTGGAGCAGAAGGAAATAACTGTGGTCAGCTGCAGGTGGGTGTCACATATAAATTTTGAAAAATGGCTATGTAATCTTTAAAAAATAAACTTGAATTCAAATATTATATAAAAATATACACAAAAGTGCCAGATCAATGAATTACTGTCAGATCAATGAATCTTTATATGCTGACACCCTTATGTAACCACAGCTCAGATTTAGAAATCAAGAATTGTCAGCCCTCCTAGAATCTTCTTCTGTACTCTTCCAGGTGTCACCCCTCAAGGAGAAACCATTATTCTGACTTCTAATAGCATACATTAGTTTTGTTTATTTTTGTAGTTTATATTGAGAGATGCATGTAGTGTGTACTTTTTTGCATTTGGCCCTCTTAATGTTATGGTTTCATGGAACTTATCCATAGTTTGTTATTTCAGATATTTTATTCTTGTGTATAGTATTCATTATACGAATATAACAAATCTACCCATTCTGTTGGGCATTTGGATAGTTTAAATAAATTAAAAATATGTTTTTTAGAATTCTTTAGTTTTATGGTTAGACATTCATGTTACACTAAAATACATGTATATCTGTGTATACATGTATACATACAGTATACATGTATATACAGTGTTTATACACATGTATGTGCATATATAAAACGATACACATGATACATATTTTTTGGAAAAACGTTTGTAAGAAATACAGTATATCAAAATATTAGTTCTTAATACTACCTCTAATTGATGTTCAAAAATCAGTCTGATTGGGCTGGACAATAATTTTTAAAATAGGACCTCAAAAACACAGGCAACAAAAGAAAAAAAATCAACAAATGGGATTACATCAAACCAAAAAGCTTCTGCACAGCAAATGAAACTATTAACAAAGCAAAGAACCAATGTACAGAATGGGAAAGAAATATCTGCAAACTATACATCTGGAAAGGGGTTAATATCCAGAATGTATATGAAACTTAAAAACTCAAGAAAAAAACTTCTTGATTTAAAAAAAATGGGCAAAAGGCTGGGCGTGTTGGTGCTGGCCTATAATCCCAGCACTTTGGGAGGCCAAGGTGAGAAGATTGCCTGAGTCCACAGGTTTGAGACCAGCTTGGGCAACTTGGCAAGACTTCATCTCTGCAATAAAAATAAAAAAATTAGCCAGGCGTGGTAGTGCACATCTGTAGTTCTGGCTACTTGGAAGGTTGAGTGGGAAGGATTGCCTGAGCCTAACAGGTTGAGGCTGTGATGGTCGTGAGCGTGCCACTGCATTCCAGCCTGAGTGACAGAGTGAGACTCCAACTCAAAAAAAAAAAAAAGAAAAAAAAAAAGAAAGAAAGAAAACTGAAAGACATTATATTAAGTGAAACAAGCCATAGACAGGAAGACAAATACTACAGAATCTCACTCATATACGGAATCTAAAAAAAAAAGTTGGTATCACAGAAGCAGAGAGTAGAACAGCACTTACTAAAGACTGGAGTGGGGAATATGGGGAGAGGTTGTTCAATGGGTACAAGGTTACAATTAGATAGGAGGAATACACTGTGGTGTTCTATTGAACAGTAGGGTGATTATGGTTTACAGTAAAAAAAAATATATATATGTTTTTTTGAGTTGGAGTCTCACTCTGTCGCCCAGACTGGAGTGCAGTGGCCGCTCCCGGCCACCGCAGCCTCGACCTGTTGGGCTCCGGTGATCCTTCTGCCTCAGCCTTCCGAATAGCAAAATATTTTTATTATAAAGTAGCTAGAAGAGAGGCTTTTGAATGTTCTTACCACAAAGGAAGGATAAAATTGTGAGATAACAGATACACTAACTACCCTGATTGGATTATTATATGACACAGATATGTACTGACACCTCAAATTGTAGCCCATAAATATGTACAAATACATGTCAATTAAAAAATAAATAAAAAATTAAAATAGACTGTTTAATACATCTCTAACATATTATTAAAGAAGTGTGGAGTAGTGGAAAAAAATCTGACTTTAAGTCAAGAAATTTGATCTTGATAATAGCTTGTCACTTAGTAGCAAGCCCTTTTCAAAACCACTCTAGACTTTGTCTTCTAATCCATAAAATAAGTGTATTGTTGATGGATTCTAGCCCTAAAATTTCTATAACTCTGATTCATCTATGTTTCTGTGACAATCAGCCTGGGAAACTAGATTTTTGATATGAGTTTGCCGGTAGCAGTATTTTGGTTCTTAATGAGGGCAGCAGAAAACAAATAATAGCCCAGTCCTCTCCTGCCCCAATCAACCCAAGCCAAAAAGGAATGTACTGGCTCAGAGTGGGTCTAGGGTTGATGTTGGCTTTAGGTATAGTTTAGAACATTGTCACCAGGACTCATTTTTTTCCTCTCTGTCTGTTCAGGCTGTGCTCCTTCACATGTTGGCTTTATTCTCATGCTCCTCTCCAAACCTTCTATCATTTAGCTTCACCCCTAGACAGAAAGAGATAGCTTTGTCTCCCTCTTCTCCTCTTTCAAACAGACAAATGTCCAGGCTCAGGATCTCATTCCATCAGAAAATGTTGAATTTCTATCACTGAAGCAATCACTGTAGCCAGGTGGATAGAATATGCTGATGAGGTCAACCAGCAGCTCTGTATTCTGGCCTCACATTAGAGTTACCTAGAGTTGCTAAAAATATTGAACAAATATGGCAGAATTATCTGGGGATAGGATGTAGGCATTAGTATTTTCTTAAAACTACTCAGGTGATTCCATTGTGCATTCTGGTTTGAGAACCAGTGATTTAGACTATTCAGTAACCAACCCTGGAAGGGTGATTGAGGCCAACTCTATACAAAACCCATAGACTGAAAGTATGAGAGGGGTGATCTAGCAAAGGAAATTTAGATCACTATTTATCCAAAGAAGAGCAAAAGGATCCTGGATAGTAGAAAATAATAATGTTCTCTACTTTGAACTAAGCGATATCTGACTCCCCTTTCTTCCTTGTTGAGATGGCAGTTGAGAGTCTCATTGGTTTCTATGGCCTGATGATTTAGCATCAAATAGACTGGGAGTCAGAAACTCAAACTCAGTTAGGTTTCAATTGAAAACCACATCTTCCTTTGTCTCAAGAAGTGATAGTCCTCTACAGGCGATCAGAGGGCAAAGATGGTCTTTTCCCTAGGGGGAGGGTATGGTGGGGGTTTGGAGTCCTCACCTTCTCCTGAAGATATTCCTGCCCGAGGATTTCATTTCCAGAATTCATACTATTTCCATTTTATATTGAAATATAATACTTTTTATGGCCAGTCAACCTTTTTTCCCTATGGAAAATGCATTCCCAGTTTCATGAAAATATAGAACATTAACTCTAAGATTCATTTGCCTATTGCCAGGCAGTAAAGCCTGTGAAAGAAATATAAAGCACCAGTAAAATTAAGATAAGCCTTAAAATTTCCCCTAGAGCCCTGACTGGATCTTCTCGGATACATGGACTCTTTCCAAGGCATATGCTAATCTCACTAAAGGTCTTAGAAGTTCTCCAGCTGCCATCAGTTCTAAAGTCTTATAGCGATGCCTGATGAGGTTGAGTTCGATAGCCTCTGTCCTCCTTTCAGTGCTCCAGCCAAATACATTTTTGCACAACTCTGAATGCTGCATGTCTTATACCCGGAACTCTACCTACGCCTGGCCTTCCAGGTTCCCACTATCTCTAATTATATTAAGTATCCTAGGTTTTGTCCTCTCATTGCCCTGCTCTCTTCAGAGGTAAGAGGATCTTTCAGTCAAAAATGACATGATTGGGAAGAGAAGAAACTGCTCTATGCCAGGCTCCATGTGAAATGCTTTATATATCTTATCCCGGAGCATTCTAAGGAAGTGGTTATTGTTATTGCCCTAAAGTAAATGTAAGAAGACTTTAAAAATATTCTTAACTGATAGATGTACGACTTGAGAACATTGGTCAATTAAGGTGATTTAATTGTTCTCAAGTCATATAGAGGATAATCCACTGAGTTGGAATTTCGTCCCAGATTTTTCCAACATAGCAAGCTCAACATATTAACTTTCCCAGGAATATAGTTTTTTCTTCCATGAGGACCACTAGGGCCATTGAAAGGAGTGCCTGTGTCTTGAACACTGTGGGAAGCTCTGAACCTCATCCATTCCTGGCCCAGAGTAGATTCTCAGGACATATGTGTCACATAAAAGACATGGGTGGCTGTTCATATCTTTTGCCCACTTTATAATTGGGTTGTTTGCTTTTTTCTTTTCAGCACGTTTGAGTTCCTTGTAGATCCTTGATGTTAGGCCTTTGTCAGACATGGAGTTGGCAAATACTTTTTCCCAGTCTGTGCGCTGTTTCCCTGCTTTCTTGAAGGTTTCTTTGGCTTTGCAGAAGCTTGTCAGTTTAATGAGGTCCCACTTGTCTATCTTATCTCTTATGGTCTGTGGGTTTCAGGTTTTGTTCAGGAATTGGATGCCAGTTCCAATTTTCATAAGTGTGTGTCCTGCATTTTCTAAGGTTCTTATGGTTTGAGGTTTTACATTTAGGTCTCTGATCCATTTAGAGTTAATTTTTGTGTATGGGGATAGATAGGGGCCTCATTTGAGTCTTCTGTATGTGGTCAGCCAGTTTTCCCAGCACCATTTACTGAATGGTTCTCCTCTCCCCGGTGGTAGGTGGTGGAGGCTTTGTCGAAGATGAGCTGGTTGAGAAATTGAGGTTTTGCTTCTGGAATCTCAATTCTATTCCATTGGTCTATATGCCTGTTCCTGTACCAGTACCAAGTTGTTTTGATTATTGTAGCTCTATAGTAGAGTTTGAAGTCTGGTAGTGTGATACCTCCTGCCTTGTTTTTCTTTTGCTGAGGATTGTTCTGGCTATTCTTGGTCGTTTGTGTTTCCATATGAATTCCTGTATTGTTTTTTCTAGCTCTGAGAAGAATGTTGCTAGTAATTTGATGGGTATTGCATTAAATCTGTAGATTGCCTTAGGTAGAATGGACATCTTTATAATGTTGATTCTTCCAATCCATGAGCATGGGATATTTTTCCACTTGTTTGTGTCATCCTTGATTTCAGACACTTCTCAAAGGAAGACATCCGAGCAGCCAACAGACACATGAAGAAATGTTCAACCTCACTAATCATCAAGGAGATGCAAATCAAAACCACCCTGAGATACCATCTAACTCCAGTCAGAATGGCAATTATCAATAACTCAAAAAATAACGGTTGCTGGAGAGGGTGTGGTGAAAAGGGAACACTTCTATACTGTTGGTGGGAGTGCAAACTAGTGCAACCTCTGTGGAAAACAGTGTGGCAATTCCTAAAATCTCTAAATATCGACCTCCCATATGACCCCACAGTCCCCCTACTGGGAATATACCCTGAAGAACTCAAATCACTCTATCAAAAAAATACCTGCACATGTATGTTTATCACAGCATTGTTCACAATAGCAAGAACCTGGAATCAACCATGCTGTCCATCAAAAGAGGACTGGATTAAAAAAATGTGGTACATATAGATGATGGAATACTATGCAGTCATAAAAAAGAACAAAATCATGAATTTTGCAGCAAGCTGGATGAAACTAGAGA
>NW_007249724.1:54366-58168 GCF_000164805.1 Carlito syrichta | reverse complement strand
GGTGCCTGAACAAAGCATATTTGTATACCTAACCCTTAACTGTACCCCACAATATCAAAATAAAAAATATTGATTAAAAAAAAGAGACATGGGTGGGTGGTGAAGATATGTTTGACTTGGGAAGGAGATTTCAGTTTCTCTTTAACTAATACTCAACTCTTCCAGCTCACTGACCAATTGTGTTTGTCAAAACTAAGAATATGGATATGCCCATATTTTTTTCTGACATCTCAGGCATGCTCCAGCATTCTCTAGTACTTATTCTCAGGGTAAGAAGATGATGAGGATCTTTTCAAATTTGTACAATCTCTTGTTCTTCTGCCCTTCTCCCTGACTGCCTATGTAAAGCCTCTTTCTTAGGGCTCCCCCACAGGAGTAAGAGAATCTTAACAGAATGACTCCAAACCAGGAACATTTAGTTTCTATAAAATCCCAATCAACATTTAAAAAACAAAAACAACAAACCATCAAAAAGTAGGCAAATGACAGGAATAGACACTGCTCAAAAGAAGACATGCAAATGGTTAACAAATATATAAACAAGTGCTCAAAATTGCTAACCATCAGAGAAATGCAAATTAAAACCTGAATGAGATACCATCTTACACCAGTCAGAAAAGTTATTATTAAAAAGTCAAAGAACAGCAGATGTTGGCAAGGATGTGGAAAAAAGGAAACATTCATACATTGTTGGTAGAATTGTAAACTAGGTCAACCTCTATGAAAACAGAATGGCAATTTCTCAAAGAACTAAAAATAGAATTCCTATTCAAGCCAGCAATCCCACTAGTTGAGTATCTACCCAAAAGAAAATAAATTATTATATAAAAAGATACCTGTATTTGTATGTTCATTACAGCACTATTTACAATAACTAAGTCATGAAACCAACATATGTGCCCATCAACGATTGACTAGATAAAGAAAATGTGGTACATATACACTATGGAATACTATGCAGTCATAAAAAAATGGAATAATGTCCTTTGCAGCACATCGGAGGGAGCTGGAGATCATCATTCTAAGTTAGCAGACTTGGAAACAGAAAAACCAAATATCACATGTTCTCACTTACATGGAGATAAATGGCCACAAAGATGGAAATAATAGACACTGGGGACACTAAAAAGGGGAAGCAGAGAGGGAGGTTAGGGATCAGAAGTTACCTATTGGGTACAATATTCACTATCTGGGGAAGGGATCACATGAAGCCCAATCCCCACCAGTACACTATATGTCCCTGTAACAAACACGCATGTGTACCTCTGAGACTAAAATTAAAAAAAAAAAAAAAAATCAGGGAATAAGACTTACACTAGGTGCTCAAAAATATCTGGAATTACAGAATATTAGAGGGTTAGTCACAGCAAACTTGACTTAATTCATCTCCCTTATTTTATTACCTTTCCAAATAATAAAGGCATTAAATATGTACTCTATTGATTAGCTTTTGATAGCAGACAGATTATTCTATTTACTCCTTACTAGACAGATTGGGAGTTAGAATATTGGGTGTATGCTCTTAGCTATTGCACCCCAAAAGGTTCACATTAAAAGTGAAAGTGAAGAAAAAAATCTTAAGAGTCCCATGGTCAGTCGTGGTTGCCTGACCCTGTGATCACTGATTATTGCTGATGTTCAGGACATGAGAAGAGAGATATTCTGGCAGGGAGGGCTGTGGAAAAAGCACTTGAATCATGAACCAGGTCAATGTGGTCCATTACAGGAGGTTCAAGTCACTCTTATCTTAGGTTTAGTAGTTGTAGATCCTAGGACTTGCCTCTCGTAAGATTAAAGAATACTTAATCACAGCCACTTAGGAGGTTGAGATGGGAGGATAGCTTGAGCCCAAGAATTTGAGGCTGCAGTAAGCTATGATTGCACCATTGCACTATAGCCTGGGTGACAACGTGAGATCTTGACTCTAAAATAATAAAAATGATAAAAATTCAAGAAACAAAGAACACCAAAGTGCTACAAAACTTAGCATCCAGGGCACTGTAAGGTCCTTTTGGTTCACCTACAAACTGCAGTCTTTGTAGTAAATAAGAATGGAAATCAGTATGTACCCAAATGTAACCTAACTGGGCTGCTGACACCTGATAATCATCTGACAATATATATGAGATATAGATCCTTGTCATAATGACAATAAAAATTGATAAAATAATAATGACTAAATTGAAAGAACTTAAAGTTAATGAAAATTGATAAAATAATATGTCTAAGTCTCTGAAAGTACTTACTGAGATTCATCAAAAAGTTTGGATGGTACCCTGCAAGTGTTGGTACATCCCAAGGTGACCTCCAATGAGTCATGCCCTTCTGTTCCCTTCCCTTGTGTGTGAGGACCTGTAACTTATTTCCAGCAAGTAGAATATGCCAAAAACAAAGGGATTATTGAAGATGCAATTATCATCCCAAATCTGTTAATTTTGAGTTAATTAAAAGGGAGATTATTCTAAGCAGGCCTGAATTAATCAGGTAAAAACCCTTACATGAGGGATTGTGGGCTTTCCCTGAGATTAGAGACATTGTCTTCTGTTGCTTTGAAGAAGCAAGCCCCCATGATTCTGTATTGTGGGCAAATTAATTCTTTCAACAACCTGAAAGAATTTGGCAGATCTTTTCCCAGTGTATCCAGCTCCTTGACTGCAGTCTTGTGGGATACTGAGCAGTTAACCCAACTAAGCCATGCCTAGATTCCTGCCCCATAGAAACTGTAGGATAATTAAAAGGTATCATTTTTAAGCCTCTAAATTGGTATAGTTTGTTATGTTACACCGCAACAGAAAACGAATACACTCCCCTTCTCCTCAGAGAGGTGACTTCTTTGAGGGTAATGATGTGTTATTTTATTTTGGATTTGGGTATAATGCTAATGATTTCCAATATTTTCATATCTTTGGTGTCTGAGGTAGATGAGTCAGGACTATTTAACATAAACTTAGTTAACAAAGACATTGGAAATCTAATCATTACTGATAGTTGGGGGTTGGGGAAGGCATAGTTGCCTTGAAGATCCAAAGGAAAAAAGAAAAGAAACCTAGGCTGTGGAGGAAAACATACACGATTTACAGTTACTGCATCATTAAATTCTCCAGCAACTCTGTGAGGTATTATTAACTTCACTCAATGTTGTTATAACCAAAGTACAGAGAGGCAAATCCACTTTGCTAGGGCCATTTAGCTATTAAGAAAAGTTATATAAAATGTGGCTGTGTACTCTTTCAATGTCTAACTGACCCACTCAAGTATTATTTAATTCTCTAGGTGAATGTACCTTTGTATGATATATTCATTTTCTATTGCTGTGTTGACAAAATTCATTTTCTTATGGTTGTAGGATTAAGAGCCTCAGTTTTTTCTGACTCTTGTTTTGAGGTTGCTTTCAGCTGCTAGTGCCTGCTTGCAGTTCCTAAAGGTCATTCATACTTCCTAGAGGTCATCCTAGCTTCTATCACATGCGCTTCTTCAACATGGCTCTTCACTGCATTAAGCCAGACAGGAATGTCTGTAGAAAGATGGAGTCTTCTATGATGTAACCTAATCATGGGAGTGATGTCTCAGCACTTTTACTATATTCTATTGATTAAACGTAAGTGTCAGGTTCTGCCTACCTTCATGGGACAGTAGTGGGTCTTACTAAGTTCTTTTTTTTTTTTAGTTGGAGTCTCACTCTGTCACTCAGATTGGAGTGCAGTGGTGGCTCCCGGCCACTGCAGCCTCGACCTGCTGGGTTCCGGCGATCCTTCCACCTCAGCCTTCCAAGTAGCTGGAACTACAGGCGTGCGCTACCATG
>NW_007249724.1:40372-54346 GCF_000164805.1 Carlito syrichta | reverse complement strand
TACCATGCCCGGCTAATTTTTGATTTATTGTAGAGATAAGGTCTTGCCAAGTTGCCCAGGAGAATCTTGAACCCGTGGGCTCAGGCAGTCCACTCACCCTGGCCTTCCCAAGTGCTGGGATTATAGGTTGAGCCACCGAGCCTGGCTTACTAAATTCTTTACTAAGGTCCCCTTTAGTAGGGTATTAATTCTATATTTGCCAGTTAACTTCCTTTACTCTTTGTCTTCCTTAAGGCCATTTTTTTTGCAGTTTTTGATGATTCCTTGGAATTGTCAAAGAGCCAGTCAGCTGCAGAAAATAGAGCTCCCGTTCAAGACATTGTGAGGATTTACAGTGCTTGGTCTTCCTGTTAAACCCAATTAACAGTAAGTTATTGATACCCCAACACTGTTTTCTCAAAGCCCAAGAAACACCCTGAGGCACCCTGACCTGGTAGGGTGAAGGGATTTGGATAAGAAGGCTAGAGAAAGAGAGCTCTGAAAAGACAGTAGGATGAATGACTCAATTTTCGAGTGGCTAGGTGAAGGGTTCAATGGGGAGACACAAAGTTCAAATTAATTTGCATGATTGTTTCCCTGTCAATGAAAAATGCTTGGAAGTAGAGAAGCAACTGTTTCATTTGGGCCACTGAGTAAAATACTTTGGGGGGCCAGCCCCCGAAGAGAGATAGAGGAGGTCCCTTGGAAGGTGTGATGGTGTCGGTGATAGATATTGAAAGAAAGAAAGATGCAGGGATAGATATAAAGAGAAAGAAAGAGAAAGAAAGAAAGTGGACATCTGTTCAGTGAATTGAGCAGAAGCCGATTATTGAAACTTACAGTGGGTATTTATCCCCAAATTTTACACAGGCAGTCTTACAAGTGTTCAACGTGAACACAAGCCAGCGCCACCCCCCACCAGGTGTTTCCTCAGGCATGAGGAAGAACAACCTCAATTAAATCACAAAACTTCTACATGAACACAAAGCCAGGTGAATGAGGGGGCATCCCTCACCCGCCAGGTGTTTCCTGGAGTAAGAGGAAGGGCAATCCCAATTAAATCACAAGACATTTACATGAACATAGAGCCAGGTGGATGAGGGGCATCCTCCACCCACCAGGTGTTTCCCCAAGCATGAGGAATGAGGATCCCAAAACTATCTCACTGTTCCTCATGCTTGGCTAATATTTCTCAAAAGCAATACAACAATTCTAATATCATAATATTCTAATAATCAATAACTTTAAAAACCTATGCATACACAACACCTAATAACCAACCCAAATCCCAATTCCTCTCTATTTTATGCTAATTCTACCTATACTATAGAAACGCTTAATTATAGCCCAAACCAATTCCTTCAAAATGTGGCCCAGCCCAAAGTTTGTGCTGGTCCATTTCTGGTAGCTCTAGATATTTATCTATATTATTAAGGTTGAAACAGCACTTTGTATGTATATACTAATTTCTACAAATATACTATTAAATCTTAAAAGAAGCTTGTACCATATTAAAGGCTCCCAAATGTGACCTGAGTTTGAATTATGTTAAGTTTAAAGCCGAAACTGCAGTCTGTGAGAAACGGGAACAATGGACTCCTAAAGTAAGCCATGTCTGCCGTACTCTCAGAACTTCATGCTTAGATTCAAAGTCCCTGCTAGTGGAACGTGCCAAAACAGCAAAGAAGGGAAGAGGGAATGGGCCTTCAGCTCCTGAACTCATCCTAGTGGTCTCAGGGTCTGCAGCCTGCCTGGATCCCTAACGCTCAGGCAGGCCTCCATGGCCGGCTCCCAACAAAATACCATTTTTATTAATACAGTGTCTCTATTTGAGAGTGTAATTTTTTGACCTGGCATGTACAGAGGATGCATTCAGCAAATACAACCCATCATCTGCATGTTTCTAGGCTGAAGCTCCCAAAAGCCCTGAGAAGTGCTTGCAGGGTGGTAAATGGGAATAATCCAGGGGTTGGAAGTCAGATCTGGGATTGTGTTTCAGCCTGCCCCTTGCTAACTCTGTATCACTGAACAAATTATTTCCTCTTTTGTGAACTTTAGCTCTTTCATTTGTAAAATGGAATTAATAACACCCAAACTGAAGATAAAAAGAGTGAATATTGTGAAGAGCTTATAAAGTAGAAGTGCTCTTTGTGTGAGGTACTATTGAATTATTAAATCATGATAGATTTCTTTTTTCATTGAAGTTTTGGGTAAAGTAAGGGATTTTTTTAATCAAACAATGCCAATATAGAATACCACCACAATGCTTTCCTTAGACCCTAGAGTACTAGGCAGTAAGGACATTAATTTGCCCCAATGTAGTAATGCTTATATTTCACATATTTTGGGTTTGATAAGATTTCTACAATACTCTGCAAGGATGTTTACAAAAACATAATAACTGGCCTCAGAGAAATACCAGGAACATGTAATGAAAAAAACAGGTGCTGTTTGGGGGATAAGGCTTTACTTTTTGGTGGACATGAATTATATAACATGACATTTTTTTCCTGTTTCCAGACAATTTTTTTTTGATCATAGAATAAAGAGCAGGCCTACATAACAGCTGAGATTCCTACATTGATTTCCTCCCATGGGACCAGAGGGCTTCTTGATAGTTGAAGGCCAGACGCTATAATATCCCCTCCCCTGCTTTTGTTCTAGTTTGATGAGTTTGGCCACAGGAAAGCAGTGAATCTTGCTGTCCATGGATATAGCTGATTTCAGCAAGAATTAAAGAGAATTCAGCCTAGAGAAAAAGTGAGATGAGGAGAAAAAAAATCCTATTAGGATCACTTTTTTTTGTTCCAATATTCCTGAGATGGGAACCTTCTTGTCAGTGCTTTTTTGGAGACTTTGTCCAGCTGATCTTTAAATAACTCGTGTGATAGGCCTCTTTTTTTTTCTCTTGGGAATGTATTCTACCACGTAATAGAGCTGACTCTTAGGATGTCCTTGAGATCATAATATTGTTGTGTATGATTTCTTCATATATTTTCCTGTATTTAATTTTACTTCCAGAAATAAATCAATAAAAATAAAAAAAGGGAGAAGAAAATAGTTAGGAGATGGACTGGCTGGTGGGAGAAGGAAGAGGAAGCAGGCTATACAGGATATGTAAAACATAAGGGTTAGTTTGGGGAGAAACGGCCTTCAGAATGAATCTGAGGAAGCAGCAGCAGCCCAAGGCCAACAGAAAATTTCCTCTTTAATTTTGAACATTCTCTAAGCTCAGGATGTTGATTTCTATAATCTCTATGGATTTGGTCAATTTTGGGGTTGCTAACTTCAAACTGACATTTAATCCATTTTAAAACTCCATAGCTATCCATGTTAGACTGTACAACTCACATTTTTAATATTGGTCCTGGGAGGACTGGGGACTAAGGATGAAGAAGTTAGCCTTATTCTCTTTCACATTGTGATTGAGCTGTTGCTTTTCCCTAAGACCCAGCCTCTCCTCTCCTCTGGTTCACATTCCCATGTAGCTTTGCTGTTGAACTCTGGCTTATAAAGTACTATGGTGAGGTTCTGAAAGAGACATAAGAGGGCAGACACACAGCGTGCAAGAGGACTCTATTGTCCCCCAGAACGAAACTAGAACCAGATCCTCCCCTCTACCTCTTAGGAGATACTAGGAGGCAGCACAGAAACAGGGGCTCATGTTTGCAAATATTTTTAAGTCTTGAGTAGGAACACAAAGGGATCAGTAGCAGCTGATACTATAATGGCCTAAACTGAACCACTAAATTAAGACACATGAACCCATGAGGAGTGATCAGAAGGGGGAAAGAGCCAGGGTTTCACTTTTGAAGTAAAGCCCTTCTTTTCCCAGGCCCCCAGGGGTCTCTTCTCAGCTGGACTGCTCCTGCTCCTGCTGCCTGTTTCACTCACCTGGCACTGAGGTTTTGATGCTTCTGGTGGTCAGTTTCATAAGTGTGTCTCTGTACTTAGATTAAGGAGACTAGTCTATCTGCTGCCACTTTCTAGGCTGCTTTAGTGCATGGTACTGACATGGTTGCTGCACAAGTTTTACATTGGAATATGATCTTTCTCTACATTCAAGTGATTCATGCAGAAATCATCAGGTGTACCTTATCAATCTCGCCTGATATTGTTTGGTCCTAACGCCGAACAGCTCTACGTTTTCACACCTGATTGCTTGTTGCAGGTGTCAGAAACCATAACATGCCTCCCCTGGAATCAACCACAATTGTGGAATTTTCTTTACTTTTTCTTCTTCTCTCAAAGTTCAAACAATGCTCCAATTGTTTGATTAAACACTGGTTATTGATGATACAGGTGGCCCAGTTTCAGTCCTACGTGTGAACTTTTATTATTCTCCTTTCTAGGTCATGTTGTTGGACTTCTTCTGCTGGGGCATATGGGTGATCTAAGATGACTCTTGTGTTTCCTTACTGGACTCTGCAAAGATGATTGCTTTTAAAAGATTTTTTGGCCCCACAGAATTACTTGATTTTGCTGCTCTCTGAAATAATTCCATAATCATGCCAGTCCCATTATCCTCTGGTTTTAAAACTTAGGTACATAATCTACAGCCTAGATGACATGGGAGAAGAAATTAGTTTCTTTCTTCGTTTTTTTAAACTAAAAATTTAGCAGGAATACAACCAAGAGAAAATTGCTGTGTCTTCAATGTCAGCTGTTTGGGAGAACAACAGACTGGAAGGTAGACTGGAATAGGTTTGATTCTGTGCTTCGGTACCACCTATATAAATGATCTTGAACGAGTCATATCAACTTTTGTGGTCATTGTTTTTTCATCTATAAAATAAAAAGATTATATTAAATGGACAAATTTGAAGGCTCTTGTTGGCTCTAACATTCTAGGGAGACATAGTACACAAACCTCTAAAGCTTCTAGAGGAATGAAACTGTTCAGTCTAGAGGGGCATTTGGACATGACTAATATAAAGATCATTAGAAGGTGGAATAATCATGAGGTGTTACCCATTGTTTTTCTCTTACCCACGGGGTTTCTGTGTACAAAGCTATTACATAAGGCAGGTAAAAGTGAAAACAGCAGGAAAAAACAAAGTATTTAATTTCTATAGTAAGCATAGAGTAGTGCTAAGCACTTTGTACAAATTATCTTATAATTTTCACAACTCTATAAGGTAGACATTATAATCCCCACTTGATAGAGCAAAAAACTGAGGCCTAAGAAGTTTAAGGTTAAGTAAATTGCCTAAGATTACAAGATACACAATAAATAAGTTGTGTATCTCAGATTCAAATCCAAATCTTTCAAATTCCAAAGTTTCTATTCCAAAACTCTGTTTAAAGCAAAACAAAGCATTCCAAAAATCAGGAACAGACTCCACACTTCCCAGCTTGGATTTACGGCAAAAATTAATGCAAGTAATTATACAAAGGATTCTGAGTGATAGGCAAGAGGAATGTTACCTCATTTTTGTAGTAGGGGAGATTCCTGGAGGAGATGGTCTTTTAAGAGCGCTTTTCAAGGACCTATCTTTGGGGGACCATATGACCATCATAATCATCATCATCACAATAGATAAAATAGGGTGCATGAGCATAATTCTCAGGCCCCATTCTGTGAAAATCGTCCTCTTTTGCTGCTCGGGCAAAGGCAGATCGACAGACCTTTAGTCTGTGACAAGGAGTTGTTAGTGAATGATGGAGAGACTGAAATCAGGAGGAAGAGATTGGAGAAAGTCATCTTTTGCAGCAGGACTGTCCAACCTTTTGGTTTCCCTGGACCACATGGAGTAAAGGGGAATTGTCTTGGGCTGCACATAAGTTATATAATAGAGTTAGTGTGTGTGTATATATATATATATATATATATATATATATATATATATATATAAAATGAGACTTCTTTTTAAAAAATTATTTATTATTAAGTTTAGAAAAATGACAGCATACATCTAGAGGGAAATTTGACCTTGCTATTGATGTCTGATTGGATGGAAGTGGTTGCAATTCTTAATGAGTTCTCAAGGTGCTTGTCAGAAATGTTTGTTTGAATTTTTTTCTTTGTGTGCTTTATAATAGGGAAGTGAGGACAAGTGGGAGGCCCAAACTTCTCCTGAATGTTGACTACTTATATACCTAATCCTGACTTGTACCCCACAACTCATTAATAAAATAAAGAGAAAAAATAGTAAATTACTATAAAAATAATGAAAAAACTTAAGTTAGAATATTCAAGAAAGTAGGGTGGTTAAATAAATGATGATACAGCCTCAAAAAATTTGTAATATTAAAAATTATTGTGTAAGTAGATAATTGACTTAAAAAAACATAAACAGCTGCTCACAAATGTATGTGCTGCCAGAGAAAGTGATACCATAAATAAGGCAGAATTGTGAACTTTAAAAATAGAATTATAGGCCAGGCTCAGTGGCTCAGCCTGTAATCCCAGCACTTTGGGAGGCTGAGGCAAGTGAATTGCCTGAGCCTGCAGGTTCGAGACCAGCTCGGGAAACTTGGCGAGACCTTGTCTCCACAATAAATAAAAAAGCAGCCAGGCGTGGTAGTGCACGCCTGTAGTTCTGGCTACTTGGAAAGCTGAGGCAGAAGGATCACCAGAGTCCAGCAGGTCAATGCTGGGATGGAGGTGAGTGTGCCACTGCACTCCAGCCTGGGTGACAAAGACTCCGACTCAAAAAAAAAAAAATGGTGTTACGCGTGGGGTCATAAAGAAAATAAATGCTAAAAAACACATGATGTTAAAAGATTTTGTGGGGCCGCATTACTAGCTGTTCTGGGCTATATGCGGCCCATAGGCCACAGGTTATACATACCTGTTTTACAGCCTGCCTGTATGGAAGGCAGAGAGTCCTCCACCCCCCAGTATGTTCACCAGGAAGTGTTCTCAGCTGGCCCTCACTTGTGACTCCTCCATAGGATCTGGCTTGATGCGAGCACACGATGTGGTTAGAGCAGTTCATGAAGAAAAACCACTTCTCCAGGGATAAGGAAATTCTGGACCATACCGTGCCTCCTACTTAGCACCCAGGTTTTTCCTACAGTTTAGTATAGTACAGAAGTTCTTTTTTTTTCTTGTTTTTCTTCTCTTTCTTTTTTAATTTTAAGGATGTGGGGTACAATTCAGTATTAGATATACAAATGGTCACTGTACAGGGTAAAGTTTGGGCTTCACTTTGGTCCCCACTTCATCTGGCTGTGTAATATGCCATTGTGTAAATGTACTACTTTTAAAAATTCAGTTCAATTTTGATGGGCAGTGCGGTTGGCTACATGTGTTTGCTATTGTGAATAATGCTGCAATAAACATGCACATGCAGGTATCTTTTTTATAGAATGATTTGAGTGCCTCAGAGTATATTCTCAATAGGGGAATTGCTGGGTCTTATGGAAGGTCACTTTCTAGTTCTTTCAGAAAATGCTTTAAATCTGTAGATTGCCTTTGGTAGGATGGAGATCTTAATAATGTTGATTCTTCCAATCCATGAGAATGGCATATTTTTTCCATTTGTTTGCATCATCTTTGATTTCTTTGAGCAGTGTTTTGTAGTTTTTGTTGTAAAGGTCTTTGTCTTCTCTGGTTAGGAAGATGTCAAGGTATTTCATTTTTTTTGTTGCTATTATGAATGGAATTGTGCTTTTTATTTGTTTCTCTGCCTGTTTGTTGTTTGTGTATAAAAATGTGGCTGTCTTTTGCACATTGATTTTGTACCCTGAGACTTTGCCAAAGTTCTTTATCAGTGCAAGAAGATTTTGACAGATTCTCTTAAATTTTCAAGGTCTAGAATCATATAATCAGCAAAGAGGGATAATTTGATTACCTCTTTTCCTATTTGGATACCCCTGATTTCCTTCTCTTATCTGATTGCTCTAGCTAGGACTATGTTGAACAAGAGGGATAAGTGGGCAATCTTGTCTTGTTCTGGTTTTCAGGGGAAATGCTTTCAATTTCTGTCTGTTTAGCAGTATGTTGACTGTGGGTTTATTGTAGATGGCTCTTACCATATTGTGGTATGTTTTCTCTTTGCCTAGGTGTTCAAGGGTTTTTAATCAAGAAGGGATGCTGGATTTTATTGAAACCTTTTTCTGCATCTAATAATATAATCATGTGATTCCTATTTTTACGTCTGTTGATGTATTTAATTACATTTATGGTCTTGCGGATGTTGAACCAATCCTGCATCCTGGAGAGGAATCCTACTTAGTCATGGTGGATGATTTTTGACATGTGTTGTTCAATCTGATTTGCGAGAATCTTGTTGAGAATTTTTGCATCGATGCTCATTAGGGTTACTGGCCTGTGGTTATCTTTCTTTGTTGGACCTTTACCCAGTTTGGGTATCAGTGTTGATGTTAGCTTCATAAAATGATTTGAGAAGGTTTCCATCTTTCTTGATTGTTTGGAAGACTTTCAATAGGATTGGTATCAATTCCTCTTTGTATGTCTTGTGGAACTTCAAGGAAAGACGTCTGGTCCAGGACTTTTTTTTTTTCGTAGGTAGTCTTCTTATGACAGAGTAAATTTCCTGGGTTGTATCGGTCTATTTAATATCTCAGTTTCTTCTTATTTCAATCTCGGGAGGTTGTATGATGTTGGAAATTTTTTCCTTTCATTTAGGTTTTTGAGTTTGTTTCCATGCAGGTGTGCATAGTAATCTCTGATAATTTTTTGTATTTCTTTGGGGTCCATTGTGATTTGATTTGCATTTCTGATTGTGTTTGTTTGGGCTTTTTCTCTCTTATTTTTGGTCAATCTGGCTCAGGGTCCATCAATTTTGTTTATCATTTCAAAGAACCAGCTTTTTGTTTCATTGATTTTTTCTATGATGTTTTTGTCTTCTGTGTCCTGTATTTGGGCTTTCACTTTGGTGATCTGGATTCTTTTGCTGAAGTTAGGGTTTTAGTGGTCTTGTATTTTCAGCTCTCTTAGGTGATTTGCTATGCTATTAACTTGTAGTCTTTCCATTTTTTTCATGTGTGTTCGTTGAAAAATCTATTCCTCTCTCACAGTACTACTTTCATGACATCTCAGCAGTTTTGGTAAAATGTGGTTTTATTTTCATTTGCTTCCAGAAATCTTTTAATTTCTGCTTTGATTTCCATATTGCCCAGGAGTTGTTCAGCATCATACTTTTTAGTGTCCATGTCTTTGTGGATTTTGGGGTAGCTTTGTTGGTGTTGATATTTACTTTTATGCCACTGTGGTCTGAGAAGGTGCATGGCAGTATTTCAATCTTATGGAATTTGTTTATGCTTGATTTATGGCCAAGGATGTGGTCCATCGTGGAGTATGTTCCATGTGGTGATGAGTAGAAAGTATATTTTGTGGTTGTTGGGTGGAGTGTTCTGTACATATCTATTAAGTCCATTTGGTCAAGCATCAAATTGAGGCTATGGATCTCCTTGTTGATTTTTTGCCTTGATGATCTATCTAGGGTTGTCAGTGGGGTATTTAAGCCCCTGGCTATGATAGTGTTAGAATCAATATCTTTTCTTAGTTTACCTAGAAGCTGCTTTATAAAAGTTGGTGCTCCTATGTTGGATGCATATATGTTTAGGATGGATATTTCTTGTTGATGGATGAACATTTTTTCATTATGTAGTGACCTTCCATGTCTTTTTAAATTTTTGATATCTTAAAGGATATTTTTTCTGATATTAAGATCACAACTCCTGATTTCTTTTGTATCTCATTCACCTGAAAATTTGTTTTCCATTCTCTAACTTTGAGTCTGTGAGTGTCCATTCTGGTGAGATGAGTCTCCTGGAGATAGCAAATTGTTGCATCATGCTTTTTAAATCCAGTTTGCCATTCTATGTCTTTTCAATAGTGCATTTAGTCCATTCACATTCTGGCTAATTATTGAGATGTGAGAGGTTATCCCTGTCATGAGGTGCTATAGAGTTTGTTGTTGTTGTTAGTTTATTTACTTTGTTGGTTTTCTTTTAATTTTTGGGTTGATATATGTGTGTATTTTTAATTTTTTTCCTACCTTCTTGGGAAAAATGTGACTTTTTTTTTTCTTTCTTCTGTGTTTAATACTTTCTTAAGTATTTCTTGTAGAGTTGGTCTGGAGATGGCATAAACTCCTAGGGATTGAATGTCTGGGAAGGATTTTAATCCTCCATCACTGATGAAGCTTAGCTTACCTGGATAGGAAATTCTTGGTTGGAATTGTTTATATGAGAATTTTGAAGAGTGGACTCCTGTCTCTTCTAGCCTGTATTGTTTCTGTAGATAAATCTGCTGCTATTCTAATTGGTCTTCACTAGTAAGTAGTTTGACTTTTCTCTCTTACTACCTTTAGGATTTTTTCTTTTATACTTATTTTGTGTAAGTGAATTACTATATGTCTAGGAATTGGTCATCTCATTTGATTGCCTTACAGGGGTTCTCTGAATCTCTTGTGTTTGAATGTCATGTCTCTGATGAGATGGGGGAAGTTTTCTTGGTAATTTTCATGAAATGTTTGTTCTAGGGTGGTCTCTGTCTCTCTGTTTGCCTCAGGAATGCCAATTAATAGTAAGTTTTGTCTCTTGATATAATCACATATCTCTTGGAGGCTTTGTTCCATCTTTTAAAGCTTCTTTTTTATGTTTGTAACAGTTTGGGTTAGTTCCATATTTTGGTCCTCAAGCTCTGAGAATCTTTCTTCTGCATGGTTAATTCTGCTTTCTACACTTATCAGTTTGTTATTTATTTCATTTACTGTAATCTTTACTAACGTCATCTTAGTAACGTTATCAACTCCTTAATTCTTTCCTCTTGTCTCTCCTCATTTCTATTCATTCTCTCTATTAATATCTTTATATGTGGGTTTGTGTTCGAGACTAGTCATTCATTGTTTGAGTTCCAAGTCTGTATTCCCAGGTGTTGTCTTCCCAGGGGTCAGTGTGGTACCTGTGTTCTTCCTTTAGTTCTTCTTCATTTGTGATGGTTTTCCCCCTCCTTCTTTAAAAGTGTTGCTCAGTGATGGGGGGGTAGTTTTCACTTCTATTTGTTCAATCCTCTATTCTTCCTTATGTAGATCTTCTGGATTTGCTCAGTTTTGAGGCAGGATTTGGAATAGGGGCTTTTTGCAGTTTTGGAATTTGATTAAGGTGTGATGGGGAGAGCTGTGGTTCAGAGGCTAACTGCAGATCACAGTATTTGCTAACTGGTGTGTGCACCCCCTGGAACCTACTTCCCTCGAGCTCACAGTCTGTCCATGCAGTGGGGGAGTATGTATGCCCCCTGAAAGCACAATGAGATAACAAAAAAGAAAAGAATGGAGAAAGGAGGAAGGGAGACAAAAGGAAGGTAAAGAGAGAGAAGAAAAAGAAGGAAAACAGACAGGCACACCAACTAAGGAATAAACAAAGAAAGAAACAAAAACAAAATAAACCAAAAACAAAGAAAAAAAAACCTGATGATGCACTTGCTCTCAAAATTACCCATATGCAAACAGAGAAACTAAAACAAACAAACAAAACCCTAAAATAACAAAAATACAACAAAAACAGAAAAAAGAGTTCCCTCTGTGGAATGGGCTCTGGTCTTCAACCCCTCCCCTTCACTCTCAGTGCAGGCCAATGGGGTTGCTCTCAGCATGGGTCAGATGTGCCACAGACTGCTGGGGGAGGAGGATGAATCAGATCCAAACTCACACCGGTGGACTTGATAAGACACAAGTGGTTGGCCCCTACTCCCAGAGTTTCTTATTCAGTAGCTCTTGGGTGGGGCCCATATTTTGCATTTCTAACAAGTTCTCAGGTAAGGCTGAGATCCATTATTATATTAAGTAGAGAATTCCCTGGTTCTCCTATTAAAGTAGGGGTTGCACGAAGTTTCTTTCAGGGTTGTGGAAGATAATTGGAGGCACCTGCTTCCATTCACAGGCTAGCTCTGGCTGAGCAGAAAAAATATCATGTGCATGCCAGGCATTGTCATATGAGAGCATCACAATTGCTCCTGTCCCTTCCTGGGACAGAGTGGCTCCACCACATTGCCCAGTATCCCCTCCGAGTTCCTCATCTTCATTCCTAACCCATCTCCTACCTGCCATCTAAACTGCTGGAGGGAGTTGAGAGTTAATAAAGTTGGTTGGTTGATTAGTCCTGTGTGTAGTATACATCAAATTTACCTCCCATCCCCAACACTAGAAATTGGGAACTTTTCTCATTGCTCACTTGGAAAATTTTGTTTTCTTTTTTTATATATGCAAATATCATTAAGGTTGCTTGTTCTAGCTCAGTGCCTATTCATAGACAATCAATGTTACCTGCAAAGCCCATTTAAATCTATAAATTCTTCTTTCTTTCACCCACATACATGTATCTGTCAATAATCCTAAATCAGTGTGTTGGTTCTGGATTCAGAACAGAGGACCCCATGAATGCTTAACTGGTCATGCATGCTCAGCTAGTAGAGCACACACTTTGAGTGGTTTCTGCAGCAACAGGGTGGCAATGTGTTGAGGTACACACTCACTTTGGGCTGGTTCTCTCTGTTAGGGGCTACATTTGCAGAAGCCATGTCAGGAGACTATGCAGAGGCACCTTACATAGATCCTGAGAACCAGAAGAAACTCAAGGACAATCTGGTCTTACATCAGACTACCTAGGGCTGGAGGGCTGGGCCATAGGAGGATCAATGCATGACTTTAGCCTCAGGAACATCACATTCCTTTGAATTAGTTGAGAACATTTGATTTTATGCAACAGGAAACCAACTGAGCAATTGGAAATTGGAGATGGGAATCTATCATAAATATAGGAGAGGGAGGAATTATAAACGTAAAAGAAAGCAGTTGAGCCTCAGGAAGGAGCTGGAACCAGGGAAGGGCAAAGTTTCAGGAACCCAGGAAGCCTCTTTGTGTCTCTCACATGTCTGCTTTGTTCTGTTCAGCTTTCTCGTTTGTCCACATCCACAGACAGCCTCTCTTCACAGGTTGCCACATGGCAGAAATGGCTGTACCCCAGCTATCTAGATCCCACTCAGAGGGGTAACTGTGAACTCAAATCTCCGTTCCCAAGAAAAGGATTCCCATTGGTCCAGCTTGGGTAATAGACTGTTAATTATTTTATTGGTCTCAATTCTTTGCTATTCATTCAATTATATATCTACAATCTTTGTCTGGCCTCCCGGTGGATGGACGGCAGTGAGGAAACTGGTATAGGATGTTGGGAGAATGGCAACACATGTTATACACTGGCAAACATTTTGTGAAACTATTGTCAGTGAAATCTGAATAACAGAAAGTATACTTAATGAACTTGAGCATCAGGTTAGTCAGTTTTAAAGCAGAAGATGAAAATATTGCTACTAGTCATATTTAATAAAGTAGAGAGTAGTCCAATAAGAGATTCACTCCAGGAAAGAAGGTTTGCAAACAGTTTCAGATATAGAGACCCCAGAGATTCTGGAAGTTTCAGGATTGAAAAAGGAAACTTCTGCTTACTTGAAAGGAGTGGCCATTAAACTGCAGCCTTAGGACCGAAGCCAAATTCAGAGCACTGTCATTAAGACACAGTCTCAGAGCAAATATAAGTCACAGCCTTTGTTAACACGTGTGAAAAGACTTTGGACTGTCTGAGTAGACATTTTTTGCTAGACAAAAGCATTGTGAGAGATATTAGGGATGTGGTCTGACTTAAGTCCCATGGAGCGAATGCTGCTGGTGCCTCCAGGCTAATCTAGTCATGCTCCAGTTGCTGCAGGTGTTGGCTACTAATGGCTCACATTTGTCCTCTTTCCTTTTCCTTGCACTTGCCCTTAGCAGACCTGATCTGTCCTGACCTCCCTTTGACCTAATGCTCCATCATTCAATGGCCTTTTCATAGATAATTCCCAATGATTTCAAATTTAAATAAAGAAGGAAGTGTTTTAAATGAAAGTCTAAAGCAGCTTTAGAAGCTAAATGCTCAGTGAAATATGGCAAGGTAGCTCTGTGTTATATATTTATTGAATATATGAAATCCTCATTAAACTGACAAGCTTCTGCAAAGCCAAAGAAACCATCAAGAGAGCAGGGAGAC
>NW_007249724.1:13883-40160 GCF_000164805.1 Carlito syrichta | reverse complement strand
GACCCCATGATCCCCGTACTGGGAATATACCCTGAAGACCTCAAATCACTCTATCAAAAAGATACCTGCACACGTATGTTTATTGCAGCATTGTTCACAATAGCAAGAACCTGGAAGCAACCATGCTGTCCATCAAAAGAGGACTGGATTAAAAAAAAGTGGTACATGTACATGATGGAATACTATGCAGCCATAAAAAAGAACAGAATCATGAATTTTGCAGCAACCTGGATGGAACTAGAGTCTATAATACTGAGTGACCTCTCACAGAAACAAAGATCTGAGTATCACATGTTCTCACTCATATAGTGGACCTTGAACATCCAATGTAATACTACAAGAAAATGGCTGACAGTGGTGGGAAACTA
Source organism: Carlito syrichta (assembly GCF_000164805.1). Classification (NCBI taxonomy): domain Eukaryota; kingdom Metazoa; phylum Chordata; class Mammalia; order Primates; family Tarsiidae; genus Carlito; species Carlito syrichta. The sequence continues at coordinate 39,792 of NW_007249724.1, read as the reverse complement.
TGGGGGGGGAGGGGAAGGGGATGGGATTAACAGTAGTAAATATCTGTCTGGGGATGGGGAGACACCTCTTATCAACAAGGGTGCCTGAACGAAGCATATTTGTATACCTAACCCTTAACTGTACCCCACAATATCATAATAAAAAAATTGATTAAAAAAAAAAGAAATCCTAGAAAGATAGTTCCACAGCATTTAAGCAACTTTACTCTGTAAAGATGTAGATGAAAATAGTACATGAGTTGCAAGGATCATCCTTACTCCCATTTTCCCTGATATTTTTGCTGAGGTCTGAATGAGAATAGGAAAAGTGCCCAATATTACATTAGTTGGAAGACTTATCAGGAAGCCAGCTCACAAAGCTTCTGTGACTGTAATAAAAGGCAACTGGTAAGAATAGCAAGAAAGGGGAGTCATTATTGCCCCAAATATCTTGATAGGTGAATGTGGCTGACTTTCTGATGCAGAGCTCTGAAAATTGTAAAAGGCAATACAGTCTCCTGAAGAGACATGTTGTTCTTCAGTCTAAAGCAATGGCTCTTTTTATTTCTGACTATGCCTCAGACTCCATGGCTTGATCACCACTTTTCTCCCAGTAGCAATTGCTGTGGAGAAAGTCCATTACTCCCAGGAGCCACCAAAGCAGAACAGTTCAGGGCCTTCTCAAACTGGCCTCCAGTAGCCTCCTGTCTCATGAGTCTCTCTGGGTACCATTTTCACTCCTGTCTTGGTTCACCTCCTAGTTGGCAATCATTGTCCTGTATAAACTACCAATACTTCGAGACCTAAATTGTATCAACGTTTGTGCTGAAGAAAGCAAAAGAAAGCAGTGAGGCATTGAATGTATGTCACGGTCTCCCAAACAATCAGACAGGTATTCACTGGAAACCTCAGAGGACCCACTTGAGAATGATGTCTGGGAGGAGTTTTGCAGTCTCCACTCGTGATATGTGCAAAAGGTCAGATATGAAGGGGTCTGAGAGTCTGGGCCCCCCAGATGCTCAAAACTAGCAGACAAAGCTTGCTTCTAAGAGAAAGCCTACAGTGAATAGAAACTGCTGGGAATAATATCTAAAGTAAGTAGCATGGGGTCAATAGAGACAAAGAAAAAACAAAGTACAAATGAATGTAGAGGAAGAGACCAGAACTAGGGTGTCAGACAGAATTATTCACAACATATGGTGAATACTTCACAAAAACAGCAGAAGAGGGAGCTTTAGAGCCATGAAATTAGAGAGGAAAACAAACCAAATTTCATGTAAAAAAATGAACAAAAAGATTGATACCAAATTCCATGAAAAGATTTTGAAAATAAAAAAAAGAAATAGGAGCACAATAACAATCCAACAAATGATTAAAGCATGTCAGAAGGAACATGTTAACAAAACTGATGGGAACATATACTTAAGTGTAGAGAGAAAACATGAGGAGGAACTCACCGGTGTGGAGATGCATTTGCTAGAGAAAGCATTCTGTGGAGGAAATTGTGGGTCTTTTCTAATCCTCTCCCTCATGGAGAAGCAGCAAGAGCCAACTGGGTACCATGTGGGCCAGAGGTATAGTTCCAAAGAACCAACTGTAGCAGTGATTACCATCCAAGAGAATCCAGAATAGGAGGCATGATCTTGCATGGGTGATGGCACCAAGAATCCAGGCTAGAGCAAAGTGTATGGGAGCCAAGCAGAGTTCAACCATAACAGAAACCATGCAGTGCAACAGCAAGCAGGAAATGATTTGGGAAACTGCTAGCAAATGGTTTCAAAACCCTTTCAATTCCCATTTAATGGTCAGCATATGAGCAGATCACAGACACATCAAGCTGGTTTAATGTTATAGAGTATACAACAACATCCATGAATGAATTGGTACCTAAGAAGGAGGAGGGTATTTTGGAGCAGAGCAAGACCATCTGTATAGCAAAGGCTTAGGATCTGGAATGTGTAAACTAGCTGAATGAGGTGTGTCTGCAGTGGAAGTCTCTGCCTCCCTAAATCTAAACTGAGCATCATCTCCTATGCTTCTACCTCATCCACTCTAGATCTCTCACTTCTGCAATGACATCTCCTTGTGACTTCTAATCCTTTTCCCTATTATTTTTCTCCTATTCTTACTGCTCTCAGGTCCTTCTTTCCCTTCTCACTCAGTTGGATTCCATGGTTCTTTATGTTCACCCACTTGCAAACATAACTGATATCAGCCTCTCCCTGCACTATACTCAAGTAGTAACCCTGATTCTGGCAAGCTCTCTATAGGTCAGTAATTGCCTAATATATTTTTCCAGCTCTAATCTTTCCCAGCAATTCCATCTGCTTTCTTGACATTTCCACTTGGATGTCTAAAAGTCATGTCAAATCTAGCTTACCAAAATAATGACTTCTCTCCCCTTACCTACGCCTTCCAATCTTGATGTCAAAACACGATGCTGCATTTACTAGTCAAGCCAAATACTAGTTCTTCTCTGTCCCTCAAACACCACATTTAATTTCTCAGCATATTGTGTGGTGCCATACACTGAATCCACATAATTGATCACTGTATTGTATGGAACATGCCCTGAATCTAATGACTCCTCTGTACCTCCATTAAACATCTCAAGCTTCCAACTGCTCCTAGAGTTGCCCTCTACCTCGATCCATTTGCACACAGTGCTGGAGTAATCATTTACAGTGCAGATCGATACAGATCATGTCACTCACTCCCCTGCCTAAAACCTTCCTGTGTTTTCTGATTATGCTTAGAGTAAAATCCTGAACGATGCTTTCATGGGCCTGACTAATCTGACCAGTTTGCCTTTCTGACCTGCTTATCCCTTTCTCCCACTGAACTCTGGCCACACTGCACCTCTTTGGTCAGCTGAAAACCGTCAAGTGTGTTCTGACCCAAGGATCTTTAGGACAAAGAAAGACTAGATCCAGTTGCCGTGGAGTAGTGTGTGGTGCTGGGAAGCCTTTGGTAGGGAAGCTTGATCTTACCTGGGGAGGCAGGAAGCCTGAGAAATGAAGGCTAAGCTGTACTATTATTTATGTGCAGAGCTGCAGAAGAAAGTTCCTGATAGAAATAAGAGTGCAGTCACCATCCCTGTGTCTGATAAGATGGTGGTATGTTTGAGAGGGAAGATAAGTGTCACAAACAGTAGAATGCTAAGTCCGAGATCTAGGTCAGGGATGGTGGTTCACTCTTGTAATCCCAGCACTTTGGGACACTGAGGCAAGGAGTTGAGTCCAGGAGTTCAAGCCCAGCCTAAGTAACATAGCAAGAGCTCGTCTCACAAAAAACCAAAATAAATTAGCTGAGTGTGGTAGTGTAGACCTGTAGTTCCAGTTATAGGAGGCTGAGACAGAAGGATTGCCTGAGCTCAGGAGGCTGAAGCTGCTGTGAGCCATGATTGTACCACTACAGCCTAGGTGACAGAGTGAGATCCAGACTCAAAAAAGAATACTAATAATAAAAGAAAAAATTAAAAAAGTCAGGTATTTGAACAGAGGCCAGATCCTTTAGGGTCGTAAAGGGCATATCAAGGGTGAGTTCACTGGGCTCCACCATCCTACTCATCAAACTGGTTATTAATTAAAATTCTACTCTTGACCATTTATTCTTTAGATTTAGGGCTTGATCTCAATTGAAATATGAAAACAGAAAGAAGAAGAAATTCCATTGATATCTTGATGTCAATGATGTCTCTGTGAGCAGATTGTATTGCTGGAGGGATGAATGCTTTCTTTTATGAGAGCCCTGACTGAAAGAAACAAAAACCTGAAGTGGCTACTTCACACTTCTGCCCATAGACGCCTTTATAGAAATGCCTCAGTAGGAGCAGGAGAGCAAAATATCTCTCAGTTGCTCCTGTTGGCCAAAGCTTTCTTCCTCTCTCCAGGCAAGACACTCATAGACAGAACTTGTGGGTCAGGAAGCAGTGGCCCCAAGACTGCCTGTGTGGTCAGAAGAACCAGTGAGGGCTCAGGTCAATGTGATGTAGAATGTCTAGGTATTTCTATTTTTTTTTAAGTTGGAGTCTCACTGTGCCACCCAGGCTGGAGTGCAGTGGCATGCTCACCGCCACCCCAACGTTGACCTGCTGGGCACTGGTAATAATCCTTCTGCCTCAGCCTTCCAAGTAGCCAGAAGTACAGGCGCATGCTACCCTGCCCGGTTAATTTTTTATTTATTGTAAAGACAAGGTCTTGCCAAGTTGCCCGGGCTGGTCTCAAATCCATGGGCTCAGGCAATCCACTCACCTTGGTCTCCTAAAGTGCTGGGATTACAGGCTGAGCCACCGAGCCCGGCCTCTATTTTTTTATAACTTATAGGAGACAGGAGATAGTTATCTCTTAGGACTCCTGAATGTTTGAAAATGAGAATAACATTAGATTTGGGCCATGTTAGCTGGACTGCTGTGCAATTTCAGGCACATTATGATTCTAGGTTTTAACTTCCTCTCTCTTCCTTTGCTTCTTCGATTAGTAAATACTCATCTCTTTTTTCTTCTTTGATGGTGTGTCCTACACTTGCTCTTCTGTTTTCCCTTCCCTCTCGATTCTCCTATTTCCTCTTATTTTGGAAGTGGAATAGCTAAGCAGTTGCTCATTGTATGTCTTTATATCCCCAGTTTGACTACCAGTCTCCAATCTCCAAATCTTATTTCTGACCACAGATTTAATACTCGCAGATTCGTGCATGCTTTCCTAGAACCCTCAGACAGGGATGGAAATGATGAAATATAGACCTCTATTGTCCTCCAATTTTTCCCTTAAACGAACCTACTTTCAAAAACCAGCTCCTTTATAGGCATCAGAGCATCGGAGGCAATGACAAAATTCCTGTCTGTGCCCTGAAACCAGTGGCAGGGAGAGGCTGTCCCAGATGCCCTTGACCCAGACCCTCCAGTCCAGTGAGATGGGGCTGGCAGGAAGCCGATGGCTCATTTTAATAGGCAGGATATATTTTACAGTGATTGATCACTTCCTCCATAAATAATGGATATGCATCTCTACTGAGGTCAATGAGTTATCGAGAAGCCTTTTAAGCAGTAAATCCTCTCTCTCATCAGTTTCTGGGAAGTACTGACATGGTTCCAGTCACAGAGAGTTACAAAGCTACTCTTTGCAGGAACGATGCTTTCTTAAAAAGCAAATTTTAACTTGCTAAAGCCTCAGCAGAGAGGGCTTTGTGGAGGAATGTGCTACTTTAGTCTGGGTACCCTTGCTTCCCTCAGTTCTCATTTAGCAGGGAGGGCTGGTTGGGATCTGAGCAGTCGTGAATTTGAATGAATTGCATAAATTGAAATAAGTGAATTTTGGTTTGTTGTTATTATTTTTTCAAAAGCATATTTATTAGAAGGCTGGTGTGTGTGTGTGTGGGAGGGGGGAGATATCTCAGAGGATTGGGGAAACAATGACAGAGCCATTGTAAAAGGTGATCCGTGAGACTCCAGGCTTAAGCAGTTTCCCTTTGGGACCTAGAACAAATGCTGCGTGAAATGGACCATTCTCCATACTTCTGCTGGGAATCCCTCTAGCACCTCCCATACTGGCATCTTAGGGAATATTTTAGGCACACGTGCTGCTGTTTTAGGAACACAAGACATGAAAAGAGAAAGATCAAATGTGCAAGTTGACAGTCCAGGACAGGTTTGGTCTTGTTCTTCTGCAACCTATGAAGCACTGAAGACTCGGGTGATGATCAGCAGCTGTTGAGATCCTAGTGGCCAGGAAACCAGAGGTCTGAGTCCTGGATCTTCTGTTGCTTTTTTTTAACCTCATGGGTGAATTCAGGCAAGTCCTCCTTTCTATGTTTCAATTTCTCATCCTTTAAATGAGAAATTTGAGACTAAGGGATCTCTCAGATTCCTTCTAAATGTAGTATTTAATATCATTCTCATTAGCCACAGGAATTATGATAAAATATTAAGATCATTATTTCAGATTAGGCCAGGCCTTTGCTTATAACTTGTCTACTGCTTCCCACTGCACATGGGCAAATACAGGCAGTTCCATGCTTTATAAGTCCATCAATTTTACCTTTACCCAGCCCCTGACCTCCCCTCCAGTCAGCCATCCCTGAGGTCCCCATGCTCCAGTTCCTTTCACATGCCAGGCTCATTCTCACCTCAAGGTCTTTGCATGTGCTGATCCCTCAGCCTGGAAAGAACTTCCCAAGTTCCTCAAAAAGATGGAATCTCATTATACAGCCTTAGTCTCCTTCTCAGAGACCTTCCCTCACTACAGCATAGACAATGCCATCCCCACCCAGACATTCTCTATCTCATTCCCTCACTCTGTCATCCTCACAACCTTTTATGACTCTCTGCAATAGACTCAACATTAACATTTATTTTATACTTATTTATTTGGTCTCTCATTAGAGGGTAAACTCTGTGAGAGCGAATCCCTTGTTTGTTTCATCACTCTCCTCCAGTATCTGGCTTATATCAGATGGATATAAACCTTTAGTGATGGGCTCAGCACACACAGTCCATCAGTAGTAGAACCTGCAGAGTCCAGAGTCTTTGGCTAGACCTTTAAAAGGGAGCCATTGAACTTGGATCAGCTTTAGGGACATTATTAGCTTTTTCTTAGTCTGAGTTATGGGATTGGACAGAGGTTCCCCCTACCCCAATTACAGCTAAAACGGGATAAGAATCAACATAATACTCAGTTGAAATAATAATAAGAGAAGTAACATGTACTGAGTACTATTAGATGCCAAATATTTTGCTAGACACTTCAGCATGCAAACTTATTTACTTTATGCAACTCTGTGATACAGATATGATATGCCCCAGTTTTCAGATGAGGAAACAACCCCAGTGGTATTCAGTCCCGTATCTATTGTTGTATTTCTAGAAATTGTCAAGTTGGAGTTTAAAGTTAGAAATATATGGGTACAATGTTCATGTTAACTCCTTTCTATCTCACTGTCTCTGTGTTGGGTATCTCCAAGACCATTTTCAGGTTTGATGACTCACTAGAAGGATTCAAAGAACCAAGGCAAGTTGTTATACTTACAGTTATGGATTATTACAGTGGAAGTACATAGTTTAAAATTAGCAAAGGCAAAAGGCACATAAGACTAAGTCCATGAGAAATGAGGTGCAAGCTTTCAGTTGTCCTCTTCCAGTGGAGTTTTGTGGAAAGCCTTTAATTTTCCTGGCAATAATAAGTGACAACATGTGTGAAGTTTTGCCAACCAGGGAGGCTCATCTGAACCTTGAGTCCAGAGTTTTTATTGGGAGTCAGCTGTAGAGGCATCTACTCAGTCTCCAGTCAAGAATGGGCACAAAATTGGAATAAAGGTACATCAGCTGGAAATAGGAGACTTCATCCATAGGCATTACTTGGGGAGACCAGGCCTGGGCATTGGTCTGAGACCCAGTGTGAAGGGACTTGACTTGATCTCCATAAGCCATGACATGGAGGGTGCTCCAAAAGTGAAAGTGGGGAAGCTGAAGTCAACTATTGCTCTTACATATTTTTTCCTGGTGTCACTCAACTGTGGGGTGTAAAGTACATTAGGAAAAGCACATTATTTTATTAAGAATAACACCTCTGGCTGGGCTCGGTGGCTCAGCCTATAATTCCAGCACTTTGGGAGGCCAAGGTGAGTAGATTTTCTGAGTCCACAGGTTCAAGACCAGCCTGGGCAACTTGGCAAGACCTCGTCTCTACAATAAATAAAAATTAGTCGGGCGTGGTAGAGTGCGCCTATAGTTCAGGCTACTTGGAAGGCTGAGGCGGAGGGTTGCTGGAGCCCAGCAGGCTGACGCTGGGGTGGCAGTGAGTGTACCATTGCACTCCAGCCTGTGTGCAGAGTGAGACTCCAACTCAAACAACAACAACAACAACAACAACAACAACAACAGCAACAACAACAAAAGAATAGTACCTCTGCTATTATAATTATATTTACTTGTCTCAACAGCAATCATCATTCATTTATACTGTGTATAAGGAGTAAGGACATCTGTCATAGCATGGCATGAAAAGTGAACCAGAACACTAATAATTTTCAAGCCGTTTATCGTGGTATTGTTAATATATTGGCCCCATTTAGTGGCAGAGTATCTCGATGTAATATGTTGCTCCTTAGATTTCCATTATCATTTTATGTTAATTAGTGGTAACTTAGCACAAAGCTTAAGATGAAATATTATTCCAAGTTTGCTTGCATGAATTTAAATAGAAACAAGCTAAAGCCATATTATACATTTTCTAAAACTCTCCTAAGCCAGGAAAGGGGAATTATCTTGAAGGTTGGAAGTCTAATTTGCTTTGTTGAATGGGAACTGAATTTCTCTTTACTGGGAAGGTTTTTCAGTCTCAAGTGGCAAGCCATTTAGTCATTTAACATTTTTAAAGAATCAGATAGATGTTCAGATATTTGAGTGGGAGAAGTTTGTATTGATTGCTTATTTTGAAATTACAAAGGCAGGTAAGGCAAATAGGTATCTTTCCTTCAATATAATATCAACATATATTTCTCCAACACATTAACAGTCCCATTTCATTGAATTATTGGGTAGTAATAATAATTTCACATAAAAATATATGGGCTGATGAATGTGACTCTTCCCAGGAAATTAAACAATTGTATGTTTGTGTTAATAAGCTAACATACTCTGATTATGGTTGAATTTATTTTTCCTTGCTTCTTTTGGGCATGTCAATTCACCTACAGCTGACATCTCGGTAATGGGCATGAAAACTTCAGCTGCTCAAGGCTATAGAAGGAGGTGATGGGGGTACTTGGAATTTTCTTATTTTTCAATAGGTGAATAGTGGAAGTGCATTTATTTTTGTCAACAAAATTCAAAGACTGTGCTCATTATTATTTGTTCGGGTTTTGTTTGTTAGTGAGTGTTGTCTCTTTTCGTTATTTATATGCTCTGACATAGCCTCACTGGCAAGTTGGGAGACAGCCAGCACTATAAAGGGTCAAATTTTCAAGGATTTTAGAGGTCTCAGCACCTATATCCTACAGTTTGAAAATTTTGCTGGGCTCGGTGGCTCAGCCTGTAATCCTGTGCTTTGGGAGGCCAAGGTGAGTGAATTGCCTGAGCCTGCGGGTTCGAGACCCACCTGGGCAACTTGGCGAGACCTCATTTCTACAATAAATAAAAAAAACTAGCTGGGCATGGTAGCGCATGCCTGTAGTTCCAGCTACTTGGAAGGCTGAGGTGGAAGGATTGCCGGAGCCCAGCAGGTCGAGGCTGTGGTGGCCGGGAGCGGCCACTGCACTCCAGTCTGGGCGACAAAGTGAGACTCCAACTCAAAAAAAAAAAAAAAAAAAAATTTCAATTTCAGAGTTTTCTAAGGAAGGCATTGCCAAATTATTGTCCTCAGACTGAATCCAGCCTGCCACCTGTTTTTGTAAATAAAGTTTAGTGGAACACAGTTACCATTCCTTATGTACTGCCTATGACTACCTTCATACTACAGCAGCAGAGTTGAGTAGTTATGTAGTTGCACAGGTGTAATAGAGACCATATGACCCCCAAAGGTGCTGACCTCCCAGGATAGATAATGTAATAATCTCTTCTGATAAAGATGCTGAACTCTCGTTTGAAGTGTGACCCAGATGAGAGTAATATTAAAGTAGAAAATATTCAGATTATATTGGTTGTGAAAACATATATTTGAAATGACTATTCTGCACTTGATCTCTGCTCAATCATAGAAGCCCCCTGTAGTTCTGAGTTCTCACATATGACATAGAAGCCCCCTGTAGTTCTGAGTTCTCACAAAAATGATTCTTGTACTAAGCAGAAAGAGACACTCATGTGAGCCTGTTTCTAAAGACAATCTCTTGCCTGCTCCACAGACACTAGCAGGACTATCCCAAGTGCTACCTAAATCGAGTGACTTCTTGGACTTTTCATCTAGTCTACATCATGTACTTGGGTAGAAGTCTCCACTATTAAAGTTTTTACCGCCTTTGCTTTCTTGCTTCCTCTCCCTATTCTGTGTGGGTTTTGGAGTTGGAATTGATTAGCATTCAATTGTTACACAGATATTAATTTCCAAATTTCGTAGTATTTTGGATGCATCCAGTTTCATCAGAAAAATTAGTTATTTTTCTTTTAAATCAGAAAAGGAGAAAAAATATCAATGGCTCAAAAAAAAAAAAAAAAGACTGGAGTGCAATGGCTGCTCCTGGCCACCACAGCCTCGACCTGCTGGGCTCTGGCGATCCTTCCACCTCAGCCTTCTGAGTAGCTGGAATTACAGGCGCGCACTACCATGCCTGGCTGATTTTTTGATTTATTGTAGAGATGAGGTCTCGCCAAGTTGCCCAGGCAAGTCTCAAACCCGCGGGCTCAGGCAATCCACTCACTTCAGGCTCCTAAGGCGTGGGATTACAGGCTGAGCCACCGAGCCCGGCCCAAAAAATATTTTAAAGCTATTTGCTGCCAAATTCTAGGAAGATATTATTTCAAGGGCATTAGTTTTGATTCTAGTGATACAAAACATGACTCCTTGCCTCTACAATGTTTATAGTGTAGTTAGTAAAATAAGACACACAAAAGAAAAATATAAATAATATAACTTGAGAGCTGTTAGAGTGCAAGAAGAGAGATGACTAAAGAGCTCAGAAAATTTGTGAATAGAGTGTATATATGTATAAGGCAAGAATGTTAATGTGTTTGAGAAACACATGTTGATGTTATGTTGAAGGAATAGTGCCTGTGACTATTTTGACCCAGAAAGCTTGGGCTTTCCTGTGTACTTGGCTTCTTTCCACAGACTACATTTCACTCACATTCTCTCCTTACCTTGAAAATTTTTCTCCATCCACTTTCATGTAGTCAAATCCTTCCCATCTTTCATAGCCCACCTCTCACCTGAAACCTTCTCGATTGTTCTGAACAATGGTTGGTCTAGCAGAACTTCTGCTCTGTACCTGCACTTCAGATGAATCACATTTTGTCACTGCTTCAAGTGTTTAAAAATTTGCTATAAGTTTCATAAAGGCAGGCTATGCCTTTAGTGTTTCCTCTGTTTCTCATAAATAGCCCATTTCAAGCAGAGTGTAAGCATAAAATCAGTGCTCAGTATATGGGTTGATCAAAATTGCAGAATAGGAAACACAGTGCCAGGGCTAGTCTCATGACACAATCTGGAAAGAGAAGGGAGCTTGAAAGAGAACAGCCAAGAAGGTCCCTGTCCCACCCACTAGAGCAATCTGCCTCAACCATCTGTAGGACTAACTCCATTAATTTCCCTTATCAAATTAAGCTCTCCCTTCTGGGTCAATCCAGGTTTTAGATAAAAGATGTCCAAAATTAGCAATTTGATTTCATGCCTCTCAGGAATGGATCACTGGACCTCACAGTTGTGCACACCTTCTCTATACCTTTCCAGCTTATACTCCTTGAAGTTCATTTGTTTCTCTCACCATTCCAATCCTCATGCTCACAGAGGCCATATTCCCTTTACTTTTACTGTTGACCTTCTCTATGTTCTTTCTTTATGGCCTTTATTTAGCTGTGCAAACCTTGAAAGTGGGTGAATTCTCTGTGAACTCTGTTTTTCCTTTCTGTTTTTCATCTATTTGCATTTTCATCTATTCTCTACTAGTTGTCGTCATCTTCTCTTTTTCCTTCTTCTTTACCTTCCTCTCCTTCTCCTTCCTCTTTCTCTTCCTCTTCTTCTTAGAATAAGAGTCTCACTCTGTCACCCAGCTTGGAATGCACTCATGGCTACTGCAGCCTCAACTTGCTGGGGTCAGTCAATCCTTTCCCAAGTAGCTGGAACTCTGGGTGTGCACCACCATGCCCAGCTAATTTTTTGAATTATTTGTAGAAAGGAGGTCTCACCAAGCTGCTCAGACTGGTCCCAAACCCCGGGCTCTGGAAATCCTCTTGCCTCTGCCTACCAAGGTGCTAGGATTACAGGAGTGAGCCACCACATCCGTCTATTCTCTATTAGGCTTCTTATATAGGTAAATAAGATTTTTCTCTCTGGAGGATATGCATATACCACGCCAGATGGAGCCAGGATGTTAATAAGGAAATAGCCCAAGGAATAAAGAATAAATTCACTACCATGGTCTCTATTTGAGTATAACTCTTTATTAGGAAAAGAGTTCAATAAGAATCTCGAGGGAGATACTCCCAGAATTTATTATACAAAGCAATTGAACCAAATCATCTCAATGGGGTGGACTGTAGTGGATACTGTGGGCTCATTTGCCTCTTCCCACCGCAGAACTGAGACAGGCATTCTCCCAGTTGCTGGAATTGTTGACAGCTGACAGCTGTCAGTTGCGTCATTGTCTGGCAATTGCACTCAGCTGGAGACAGCTTTCGCAACCAAGCTCACATTCTCTCCTTATGGGAATCAGCTGAGGACTTTGTGACAATTGTGTCACAACTCAATTTCTCCTTCTTCACAATTCGATTTTCTTTTTTCCTCCCAGGTGCTGATCATGAGAACATTTTCCAATAAATTTCCTGCATGCCAGTCTCTCAGAGTCAATTTCCTGGGGGAAATCAATCTGGGACACATACTATCTACAAAAAGCACCCCACAGTTTTTACAGCATTACTTGGTCTCCTTTATGTTACTTCTTGAGGAGAGCTGCTTACTGCCCCAATAGCGTTCTCTTATATTCTCAAAGGGAAATATTCTTTCAAGATCCAACTTTAAAATTATTTTTGGTTTCAGCTTGATGTTAAGCTCATCTTTTACTTCTTACTTATAGTATATCATACACTGCTAAGTTTTCATGATTGCATGGTTTGTCTGACAGTTATCACCCTAATAATGTGACTGCTCAGTTGTTGCAAAAATAAATTACACACACTGATTATACTTTGTGCATCTGTGAAGCATGCCCCAGCGCCTTTGTGGGAACTACTGTGAACTACTGGGGCAAATGAATGTTACTTTGCAGTAACTGGCTCATTTTGCAGGCAGTGAGCTTATTGTCACTGGACATGTTAAAGCAGAGAAAGGAAAAGAAGGAAGGGGAAGAGAAGTACTATTTACTGGCTGCCTGCTATGGGCTTACTATGCTAGGACTTTTACATATGTCATCTCATTTTATCCCCACACAACCTTCTTTAAAGTCAATAGGTTTTATAAGTGAAGATTTTTCATTTTATAAGTGAAGATTTTGAGGATCAGGGAGGTTAAGAAATTTCTAGGCAAAATCCTGAGAAAATGAAGGATTTGAAAAGTCCAACCGGAATTTATTTGATTCTAAATCCCAAGATTTTCTCTTAAATCATACTTTTGCCCAGAAGTAAGAGATGAATAGGGATGTGTGTGTGTGCATGTGCATGTGTGTGTGTGTACAAAAAAATCATGCTTCTACAGGTGACATAGCATAAAGATAGCTATGTAACTGTGTGGACTAATGTTTAAGAATGAAGATTCTTGCTTCAGATTACTAAGACTAATTTTGTGTCACTGGGTGAATTTATTAATTTCTCCATTCCCAAGTTTCCCCATCTGTAAAAAAGGAATAATCATAGTATTTAACTCATAGGGTTACTATAAGAAATCCATGATATAAAGAACTAGGACAGGGCCTGACACATTGTTAGCATTCAGTAAATGTCAGTTGTTATAACAGTTGTTACTTGATAAGAATTGAACTTGATGAGTGGTTTGAAATACAATGTGTGCACTTAAATCACTTGGCATTGCAAAAAAATTACTGAGGCTCCAGTTACAGAGAGTATGTCATGGGTACAGCCCTGATATTTGTATTTTGAAAGAAAGCATCTTCCTCAATGAGGATACTGCAAACCAATGGGTAAGAACAATTCAATGAGCAGAATCATACATTCCCCTTTATTTCTGAGATGCTGTAATTCTAAAGGTGACTATGTATTGGCTGTCCAGAGAAAACATTTTAGATCATTCATTCTCAACAGGGGTAATATTGCTCTCAAGGGGACAAAAATTAGTTCTTTGGGAGAGGGGTGGTAAAAAAAAAACTTACTCTTTCAATGGATAGAAATATTAGGCTGATGCATAAGTTTGTAGCTTTTGTTTGTGGCATGGCAACACTGTGGTGTTGGGTGTTTGTTTATTGTTTGTCATTTATCATTTGGAGTGACAAAGTTAATGCTTGAGAATATACCTTGCATTTTGTAGGCTTGAAGAAAGTGCTGTTTGTGGGCTAAAGAAGATAGAGTATCAAATGGAAAAAAATAAACACTTCCTACATACTCTTCTGTTTGAGTTAACAAAGGAGTGAAGGCAGCAGAGGCAGCTTGAAACATTTGTGCTGTTTAGAAGGAGAATGCCACTGGGGAAAGCATGGCAAGAAAATGGTTTTGTCATTTCAAAGAGGGATACTTTGATCTGAGTGATTCTCCACAATCAGGAAGACCACTGGGCTTTGATGAAGACTGCTTAAATGCTTTAATCCATGATGATCCACATCAGTTAACCTGAGAATTGGCAAATGTGCTGAACTGTGATCAGTCAACCATTGTGCAACATTTGTATTCCATCAGCAAGCAAAAACTCTATGAACTTATGCATTAACATAATACATACAGCATACAAGTGGGTATATCTGTCATATTACAATTTCATTGGAGGGGGCAATTAGGAAAAAAATGCCTAAAGGGTTCCTTAGGGGGATGATAATGAAAAAAAGGTTGAGAAACACTGTTGTGAAGGAGTGGTTTAGTCTCTTAACTTTAAAGTAAAGCTGCAGATTTCCCATCTGCCCTTCTGCTTGACTAACTCATACTAATACTACTCTTGAGTTGTAAGTACTGAATACAAGAAAACAATCTTTAAGAAGTTTGAAAATCGCTGTGGGCTATGATTTAAAGTATATCTTTTATATTTGAGAGTTGTTTGTTTTTTCTTTGTCTTGTTTGTTTTTAAAGTCTGATAATCCTTTTGCTTTTTTGCCTACCTGGCTGCTGTTTGAGTAGCTTCGAAAACAGGGTTGAACGTAGAAGGCAATGAGTTCTTACAACTAGAGAAAATGGTATTTCCTCTGGGATCATGTATTAGAGTTTTCAGAAGTAAGTTGCAGAGAGGTTGGGCATAAATGATATAGGAAATGCCCATTAATCAAGAATTAATTGACTCTTTCTCAAACAGCTTAGTGACAATAGTTGGAGTTTTCTACTTCACACCAAGCATCCTGAAAGGGACTTTATGGGCATCTCTTTGGTAGATGTATTGTATTACCTGCAAGTACATCCACCTCCTTAAATGCTGGGCAGAGGGAACTTAGCCTGTGAAACAAGCGTGCATGCTTGTCAAGGATCATGGCAAAGACAAAGAAACAAATGCCAAGTGTGCATTCTCTGGACACCCTATGCTTCATGCCAGCATATGAACCTGGAGTTTTCACATTGCAGATATTTATTTTAGAAAGAATGGTTCCAACTGTCTCTTCTCACTCCTGAAATAAATACATACACACAGACACATCATCTTTAACTGAAGAAAAGTAAATAATGAACTAAATAATACTTGAAAATTACATGAGAGAAAATAGTTATTATTTTAAATATTAAGAGAAATGATTGTAAATTTTCAAAAATATGTACACATAAGTCATAAATGAAGAAGTGCCAAGATCTATAAAATGTCCTAAATTTGACTCCTCATTAATAAATTGAGGTACATAAGCTTAAAACAATTTACCTTTCATTTTTCTTCAACAATGTTACTTAAAATATACTCGAAAGAATTGATAGTAGGGAATTAAATAGATATATGCACACCCATGTTCATAGCAGCATCATTCACAATAGACAAAAGTTAGAAGCAACTCTAGTGTCCAAAGATGGATGAATAAAGTTTGGTATGTACATATGTTATGACCGAGTAAGCAAGAAGAAGCTATGCCAGCAAGTTGAGTTTAATTAATTATGAATTTATTAAACTTGTGGGTCAAAAGTAGGCAAACGGAGTTCCGGGAATATGACGATGACATAGGTGGAATTGTGAGAATCTCCAAATGTGAGTTCCCAAAAAGACTCTTATTTTTCTTCCCCCACCCCCCCGCCCACTGCCAGTCGCACTGGTCCGAGGCTCGGGGACCCTCGGTCCCATGCAGGGCCAGATATTGTGGACCCCAGCTGCTGCTGCTCCACTATATGTGACTCCCACCCACGTGGGAGTCTAGGGTCTCAGCTCCCTCCCTGGCTACATCATCTCACCCAGCACCCAGCACCAAGCCACTGGTCACCCAGGGAGGCTCTAGTGCCCACCTCTCAGAGATACCACTTCCATTTCTGGCTGAAGTACCCTGTGAGCAGCCTAGGGCCACTCTCGCTGCTCACCACCTGCCCTTTGGAGCTTTGGAGCTCTGGAGCTCTGGGCCCACCCTGGCTGAGGCACCCAGCGCACGATCCCATGCTTGTGTAGGGAACAGCATATCTTAAGGAGGTGCTGATCGGAGGCTCTCAGCTCCAGAGGAGGGAACTCCTGACCCCCACCTCAACCCAGCCCACTGGTGGCACCCCAGATCCAGCACCCAGCTGTGCAGCTGATCCCCAGTGCCTCTCATGCCATCACAGTCCATCATAGTGAATTGCCCAGGGACCCAGACAAGAGGAGAGAAAGTATCCACAAAAGAGAAACTGCCACCTCAGCCATTCTTCAGGCAGAGATTTACACTGCCCTGCCCACCTATGAGCAGTATCCACCTCGGTTCCTAAGAGACAAAACCTATATACTGCTGCACAGACAAATTGTAAGGCAGTGGGAAATAGGTTCCAGTGGGCTCATACACCGGTTGGTGGATGCTGGAATCAGCATATAGATTCTGAATCACAGTTTCCCCTCAATTAAACCTCAAAACTGCAAAAAGTACAGCCCGCAGCCCATACTCCAACCTCAAAAGTGAACAAAGACAGAGGACCCTTATAAAGAAGAACAGGAGATTGCACAAACAAAGCAAAAGCAACCCCACCTTCCCTGAAAAACAGAATTAAAGAAGGGGAGAGAAAGGGGGAGAGAGAGAAAAATTGACACAAATGAAGAAAAACCAAAAGAAGAATATGGGTCTCTCCCAGACCCCTGGGAGGGCAGACACTGAAAAAACTGACTTCAGAATGCAAACAATGAAGAGCCCCCAGAATGACTGATCTCAAACTACAAACCAAGATATCAAGACATTAGTGGAGAGATTAAAAAGAATTGAGGAGAGACAAGAAGAAACTAAGAAGGAGCTGATATCTGAGATAACAGTAATAGAGAATACTGTGAATGAAATAAATAACAAACTGATAAGCAGGGAAAGCAGAATTACCCAAGCAGAAGAAAGAATCTCAGAGCTTGAGGACCAAAATATAGAACTAACCCAAGCTGTTAAAAACACAGAAAACAAGCTCAAAAAGACAGAACAAAACCTTCAAGAGATGAGCGATGACATCAAGAGAACCATTGGAACCATTTCCCCTGCAAACTGGAGCAAGACAAGGATGCCCCCTCTCACTCCTCCTGTTCAACATAGTATTGGAAGTCCTGGCTACAGTGATCAGAGAAGAGAAGGCAAGCAGGGGTATCCAAATAGGAGAAGAGGAAGTCAAGTTCTCTCTCTTTGCAGATGACATGATTGTGTACCTTGAAAACCCAACAGAATCTGTCAAAAACCTCCTTACACTGATAAAGTCCTTTGGTAAAGTCTCAGGATATAAAATAAATGTGCAAAAGACAATCACATTTCCTTTCACCAATAATAAATAAACAGAAACCCAAATAAAAACCACAATTCCATTCACAATAGCCACAAAAAAAGAAAAAAGAAAAAAGAAAAAAAAGAAATACCTTGGCATCTTCCTAACTAGAGATGTGAGAGAACTTTACCATGAAAACTATAAAACAGTGCTCAAAGAAATCAAAGATTATACAAACAAGTAGAGAAATATCCCAAGCTCATGGATTGGAAGAATCAACATTGTGAAGATGTCTATCCTACCTAAGGCAATCTACAGATTTAATACAATACCTATCAAATTGCCAGCAACATTCTTCTCAGACCTAGAAAAAACAACACAGGAATTCATATGGAAACACAATTGACCAAGAATAGCCAGAACAATCCTCAGCAAAAAACAAAAAACAAAAAACAAAAAAAACAAATCAGGTGGTATCACATTACTAGACT
The DNA here is from genome assembly GCF_000164805.1 of Carlito syrichta. Classification (NCBI taxonomy): domain Eukaryota; kingdom Metazoa; phylum Chordata; class Mammalia; order Primates; family Tarsiidae; genus Carlito; species Carlito syrichta. The sequence continues at coordinate 21,702 of NW_007249724.1, read as the reverse complement.
TCAAACTTTACTATAAAGCTGCAATCATCAAAACAGCTTGGTATTGCTATAGGAACAGGCATATAGACCAATGGAATAGAATTGAGATTCCAGAAGCAGAACCTCAATTTCTCAACCAACTCATTTTGACAAAGCCTCCACCACCTACCACTGGGGAGAGGAGAACCTATTCAGTAAATGGTGCTGGGAAAACTGGCTGACCACATGCAGAAGATTGAAACAGGACTCCTATCTATCCCCATACACAAAAATTAACTCCTAATGGATCAGAGACCTAAATGTAAAACCTCAAACCATAAGAACCTTAGAAAATGAAGGACATACCCTTATGGAAATTGGAACTGGCATCCAATTCCTGAACAAAACCCGAAACCCACAGGCCATATGAGATAAGATAGACAAGTGGGACCTCATTAAACTAACAAGCTTCTGCAAAGCCAAAGAAACCATCAAGAGAGCAGGGAGACAGCCTATAGACTGGGAAAAAGTATTTGCCAACTCCAGATCTGACAAAGGCTTAACATCTTGGATCTACAAGGAACTCAAATGTGCTGAAAAGAAAAAAAAAACAACCCCATTATAAAATGGGCAAAAGATATGAACAGACACTTCTCAAAGGAAGACATCCAAGCAGCCAACAGGCACATGAAGAAATGTTCAACCTCACTAATCATCAGGGAGATGCAAATCAAAACCACACTGAGATACCACCTAACTCCAATCAGAATGGCAATTATCAATAACTCAAAAAATAACAGCTGCTGGAGAGGGTGTGGTGAAAAGGGCACTCTTTTACACTGTTGGTGGGAGTGTAAACTAGTGCAACCTCTGTGGAAAGCACTGTGGTGATTCCTAATAGCTCTAAATATCAACCTCCCATATGACCCTGCAATCCCTCTACTGGGAATATACACTGAAGAACTCAAGTCACTCTATAAAAAAGATACCTGCACATGTATGTTTATTGCAGCACTGTTCACAATAGCAAGAACCTGGAAGCAACCATGCTGTCCATCAAAAGAGGACTGGATTAAAAAAATGTGGTATATATACACGATGGAATACTATGCAGCCGTAAAAAAGAACAAAATCATGAATTTCGCAGCAACCTGAATGGAACTAGAGTCTACAATACTGAGTGACCTCTCATAGAAACAAAGATCTGAGTATCACATGTTCTCATTCATATAGTGGACCTTGATCATCCAATGTATTACCATAAGAAAATGACTGACAGTGGTGGGAAACTATGGGGGAGGGGAAGGGAGATGGGATTAATGGTAGTAAATATCTGTCTGGGAATGGGGAGACACCTATCAACAAGGGTATCTGAACGAAGCATATTTGTACACCTAACCCTCGACTGTACCCCACAATATCATAATAAAAAATATTGATTATAAAAAAAAAAGAGTGGACAAACGCCAGAAAAACTCTTGGCAACCAAAATAGGAACTTCGATTGTTAGGGAGCTTTGATTAATATCATGTCAGGTAGGTATAGCCAGTGCTCAGAAAGTCCCTGGAGTTCTGCCATTAAGATATAGTTTTAGGTAGTTACATAGAGACAAGGAAGAATAATCATTATAAAATGGAGTTAGCTTTGGTGGTCACTAACAGAATATAAGAACAAACTATGAAAATGTCAAAGCGTAACATTTGATTTCAGTTAACAAAGCATACAATTACATGGAAGTTATGGCAAAGGAGTTCTGTAACGGTCAGCAGGTAACCGTCAGCATAACCTGCCCAAAGTAGACAAAGCTGGAGGTCTGTGGTCATGGGAACATTACTGTAATCACATGTAGGCATTGATTCTTAGGTTAGGCAGGTAATTAAGTGAAAGTTTTTTTAAAAAATGGAGTAAGCCGGTTAATATGATTACTTTGCTAGAAATTTGATTTTATTAACTGATTTATCTTATTTCACATACAATGGAATATTATTCAGTCTTAAAAAGGAAGGAAATTTTGACATATACTACAACATGGATGAAACTTGAATATATTGTGGTAAGCAAAATAAATCAGTTCCCCAAAACCAAATATTGTATGATTCTACTTATATGAAGTACCTAGAGTAGTTACATTTATAGAGACTGAAAGTTGAATACTGATTGATAGAGGCAGAGGAAAGGGAGAATGGGGAATTATTATTCTGGGTACTGAGTTTCAGATTGGGAAAATGAAAACAATTCTGAGGATGAATGGTGATGATGGTTGCAAAACAATGTGAGTGCACTTACTGCTGAACTGTACACTGAAAGTGGTAAATTTTATGTTATGCATATTTTGCCACAATGAAAATGTGTTCACTTCTTATATTAGCAATTTTTTTGTAATGATAATACACTCTGGGTTCTCTAACATACTTTTGATAGAATTACAAGTTGGCCCAATCTTTCAGTAAAGCAATTTGTTAATATGTTTCAATGTTCTAAAAAATATACAATCACTTAACACAATTTCTTTTTCTAGGAAATTATCATAGATACACTCAAAGATTCTTCTATTAAGAGATACATTAAAGTACTGTTTGTACTTTTAAAAGTAAACAATATACATTTTCCAAGATAGGTTAAGAAAACAATGACACATTCCTGCTATCGGATACTAAGCAATTATTAATATTATATTTGTGACTATTTAAAGATATAGGAAAAAGTTTGTAAGTTATAAAAAAGTCTATATGTTCTTGTGAAACTAACATAAATTCCACTAATTTTTTTAAAAAGCAGCTAGTTAGCTACCTAGAAAAAGATATTGCTATATATCTTTATGTATTATTATTGATTGCTACATAAGCATGTAAAAAGAACCAGAAAGATTTATAAGAGAATGTGCTTATCCTTTTATTGCAGGACTATTGTTCATTTTCATTTGCATCCGAGTGTTTTTTTCAAGCCCTGTAGCTTCTAAACATTCTATCTTACATATCTATTACCTTGCTAATCATAATCAAGTAATGAGTTATTAAAAATAAACACATAACCCATCCAGGACATTTTTCTAGCCCACATTTCTCAATCTCTGTCTTTTGTCAAGGTGAAATGCACAGTTAGGCATAGCCTGGTATACACGGAGGCATTTACAAAAGCTTTCAAGGATGCTCTGGGTCTAACAATGGCTAATCTTTGCAGAAAGGAAATGTGACTCTTGTGATGTTCCTGTCTGGGAAGCAAGGTGGTTGAGGTGAGACACTGCTGCCTTGGGCCCTGGAAACCTTCTCTCCCTCTAATTCTATAATACCAATGACACGAGAGGGACCCTGGAAAAATCTCTTTACAATCTGGGATCTCATGGTTCTCACTATTTAATAAACTTGGACCTGCTCATTTTCAATACCTTTTACTTGATTACGTTACAAATTAATGTTATCTTGCATCATGGAAGGCTTATTTGTGTCCAGGCGGGAGAAAGGTTAAACTCTACTTTGTGTAACCAGGTTGGAACATCAGTGCATGCAGTCCTTTTACTAATGGGTGGGGCAGAATGAAATTGTGTATTTTCAAGTTCTGGGATCTCTGTAGAATTTAACCACAAGTTCAGCCCATCAGGAATTTGCCTGAGTTTTAAAATATCGGTGTTGCAGCAAGCAGAAATGGAGACTTGTGATTAAAATTCAAAATTATATTGATTTTTCAAAATACTTTGTAAGGCAGTATTGAGAAATGGTTATGTAACATAAATGAAAAGAAATTAATTAATAAAATTGCATTTATAGTTCCCTACGAACATGAGTTCTGGAGTCAGACTAACAAGTCAAATCTAGGCTCTGCCACTTAATGACTGTATGACTATTGGAAAATTACTGAATCTCTCTGAGTCTCTATTTCCTCATCCATAATATGTTGAAAATACCAGTATTTATCCCCTTAGCATCACTGATTAGATTAGAAGTGGTAATACCGATAGAGGTTTTTAGCTCAAAGCCTTCCCCTCCCCTGCTTTTTAAAAAAGATTCAACAAAGATTGTCAAGTAGTGGAAGTTGTAGAAGTTATTGTTATTACTAAATATTTATAATATATACTATATCATTAAATACTACTCACTTCGATTCCTTCTAGTGTATCTTCTAGTATTCATGATACTGAATAAACAATATTTTGCCTGTATCATCTCTTAAGAACTCAATATTCAGTGCTAGCATGAGGTTTACTTAGCAGACTATATATGTATTTGTGTGTGTACATGTATATTCATATAAATATTTTATAATATGCTCATGTGTTTAAGTGTCTGACTATACCACTCATGAATACTGATGGACAGGTAATCTCCCTTACTGGGTTTTTCCTTCCAAGGTCTCTGTTACATTCTTAGTTTCTCTCTTTCTGGTATTCATTCTGTCCTTCCCAGTCAGTGTAATTTGGTCCATTGGTTCTTTAAAGTCCAGTAACATAAAAACTACTTTGTAGTTAATCTGAATTTAAAAATAAAATTCACTTCAAACCTATCACCCAGAGACATTAGTTATAGATACTCTGGTATGTTTTTTCAAACTTTTTATGTGTGTGTATTGTGTGCATGTATGTACTAATTTTGTTAGAAGAGGAAATGATTTCTTTTTTCTTTTATTGTTACTGTATTTTTTTCCTGTCCCCTGCTATAGCAGCTACATCATCTTTCTTTTAAAAACAAGCAACTTAAACATCCTCAAAGGGTATATATAAATAATAGTATATTTCTACTATGGAATGCTACACCACTATTAAAATTATTTATATGAATATTTAAATGTACAGGAAAAAAATTTTAATATGTTACTCAGTGAAAAAGTCTACTCAAAGTGATGTAATGAGAATAAACTTATTCTTTTTGTTAAAAAGGTTTTGTCTAAAAATATATTTATTATTATATATCATTACACACATAAGAACCAAAAAGCAGTCAGACAGAGAAGTAGGTCAGAGCAGCCATTTAGGAAGAGAAACATTAGAGACTGGCACCCCAGAAAACAAAATGGGGTGTTTCACATAAGAAAGGGTCAAACTCTCAAAAGCCACTAAGATGTTAAATAAGATCAGAATAAGGATATATGCATTGGTTTTGACAACAAAGGAGTGAGACAAGTTATACTCTTCTATTAATTTATAAAATTTTTAAATAATCCTCATTTAAAAAAATATAATAGTTATGTCCTGAGGATAACTCCTTCGGGTCCCCTCCCACTGTGGGAGCTTTGTTGTCTTCTTAATAAATCCTGCTTTCTAAAAAAAAAATGAAAAACCTAAACCAAAGAACTATCTATAAAGTAACTGGCTTGTAGTCTTAAAAAATGTCAAGGTTATAAAAGACAAGGAAAGACCAAGGACTTGTGAATACACTGAAAGAGACCAAAAAGACATGACATCTATGTGTGATACATGATACTATTTATATGCTGCATCTCTGAAAGATATTATGTATGTATAAATCTTTGAATAAGTATACATAACTATTTTCTGATATTAAAGAGAAAACATGAGAACCCCCCAGCAGTCAACCCCCTCACTATATTCCATCTTAAAATTTTGCCAGCACTTACCCTATTGACAGAGCCAACAGATTCCACTGTGGCTGTACTGAGTTACATTGGCTTATAAACACATAGTTTGGGAAGAGTGGGCTGCCTTATAAAGCTTTGATTATTATGTGATCATATGAATTGGGATTTTGAGAATAATTTTCCCCCCTATATTTGTGCATTGAGGAGATAAATTACTTTTAAAAAGGAATTATTAAGTCCATAGGAAGAAATATAATACTAATGCAATGGCAACTCTTGCTTAATATAAACTAGGCACTAGGCTAAGTGCTGTGCTCACATTATCTCACTTAACTCTCAAATTTCGATTAGTTAGTTTTATGCCTTCAAATTTACATGTGAAGAATATAGAGCTCAGAGTGGCTGACTGATTTAGTCAAAATCACAAAACTCTTAAGTTGACAGACTTAAGCAATTGTTACAGGTATATCAGGGGAAGGACTGTGAAGCAGATACCACGATTTCCTGAGAATCAAGGTAATTGAATCTCTCTGTAACTCCTAATGTGTGCAAGCCATAAAATCAAAGTTCTGATGGCAGCCCAAAGAATGGCCAACCCAACACCCTAGTATTTTCCTTTTGCTAACATTGTTTGTCTCCACTCATTTTTGGCTTTATATCTCTGTTTAAGTAGTTTGTGGAGCGATTTCAGAATATATTCCATTCTCAAGAAAGATTTGAGTGTCTTAGTGTGGTAGTAAGAGATATAAGAAGAACAAAAATAAAATTCTGAATACACCTTTGTCCTAATGTTTCTATATGGTAAAACCACAGCATTGCATTTATGGATCTCCCATTGAGTTTTATCTCACATTGAATTTCACTTTCACATAAAGGAGAGAGAAAGAGGCAATCTAAAAGTCAAGGACAAGACTCAAAATAAAACAGCAGCATCAGCAATTTGGGCAGAGGTGTAATTGGCACGTCTGCCTCCTAACTGATGGTCAAAAATGCTGTCAGAAGTCATACACTGACAACTCTCAAAGAGATCACTAAACCTCGAAAGGAAGGTAAGGCTGCTTATGAGCCAATAGAATAATGGCAAATAGAATAATGAATCTTTAGAACATCTTGTTTTTTTTTGCTCAGTAAGCCAGTATTTTATCATCACAATAATTTTGCCGCTGTTATGGGGATGTCTTCACGGTAGGGTTCTGTATCCTCAGAAATATCCTTGCACATTCTGGACATCTTTCAACCTGTGAATTCTCATTCTGGGTTACAGTGAGGTATGTCAAGGGAGAGGAGAGGCTCAGATGTCAGTTCTAAGGATGACTTATGCTTCAAAGTTTAATTTCCAATGCTGTGTTTCTCCAACGTAAATCATACTGTTCCAGTGAGAGAACTAGTTATATACTTTTTTCAGATATGTTTTCCAACTAATGATGTTATGTGGCTTAAAATTATACTGACAGAAAAACAACTTAAGCGGCTTTTAAACTAATGATACAATCCATGGCTAATTTCCTCTAAATAGCTCAGAGATGTGAATGAATGAATCATATATCATTGCAGGATGCACTTTCTCTCAGTAGATTCTACCTGATGGGATCTCAGTGCATTTCAGATTGGGTAAAAGCTTTCAGTTGAAATAAAACTCTTAAACTGGCTCTGGAGCAAAACCTAAACCCTGAGGGGAGACAACTGTGGATATATTTAGAACTTTCCACTTTCTGGGCACTCTCATGTTACAAACATTTCTCTTTTGTGCACAACAATGTACTTTATGAAGATACCCAGGGACATAGGTGGCTTTCAACAATTTTTTGCAAATTTTATTCCCCTTTATATGGGTTGGCTTTCTCTAATGGGTCTCCATCCTGCAATGTCTTAACCATATTTTCCGAGAGGTTTATTTCTTTCTGATTCATATGATGTCACAGATACACAGATGTTCATCGGGAAATCAAGGCACCTTTAAGAAACCAAATGAGATGCATTCCAGGCCCGGGAGTTTAAAAAAATAATGTAAATCCTTTGTTTTATGTTTCTAGTTCTATCATACTGTACTTGTGGTGTGTGTGTGTGTGTGTGTGTGTGTGTGTGTGTGTGTGTGTGTGAGAGAGAAAGGACAAAGTTATGAACTTCACAGCAGCTTGAATGGACTTTGAGTATCTAATACTGAGTGATCTATCACAGAAACAAAAAAAAAGAGTACCACATGTTCTCATTCATAAGCAGACCTTGCACATGTTCTCATTCATAAGCAGACCTTGAACAGTTATCATAATATTATAAGAAAGGTGCTGGGCAGTATTTGGAAACCGCCACAGGAGGGGAGGATGGGATTGGC